>NC_079147.1:170639616-170738683 GCF_945859685.1 Eupeodes corollae | reverse complement strand
AAATCATTTTTGTGATTTATGCATCAATTGAAAGGTGGGTCGATGCTCTGTATTTTAGTGACAACCGCATCATGTTTGGAGGCTTGGTTGAGGAAATAGAGCAACCGAAAGATAATTTGTGATGAGCTGGGTCGAAATTCTGTAATTTTACTTTTTGACTAATTTTTCGGAAACAAGCGATCGTATAACATTTTGGTTTGCAGTTGTGGGTAGAGCATTTAAATACCTTTCTTTTGATGTGCATTTTGATTGGGTGGGAAATAGTTTTGAAAATACTACTTTTTTCGGCAAGGGTTAGCCCACGATTTTCTCGAAAAACTGTAAAAAAATCATTTTTGAGATTTATGCATCAATTGAAAGGTGGGTCGATGCTCTGTATTTTAGTGAAAACCGCATCATGTTTGGAGGCTTGGTTGAGGAAATAGAGCAACCGAAAGATAATTTGTGATGAGCTGGGTCGAAATTCTGTAATTTTACTTTTTGACTAATTTTTCGGAAACAAGCGATCGTATAACATTTTGGTTTGCAGTTGTGGGTAGAGCATTTAAATACCTTTCTTTTGATGTGCATTTTGATTGGGTGGGAAATAGTTTTGAAAATACTACTTTTTTCGGCAAGGGTTAGCCCACGATTTTCTCGAAAAACTGAAAAAAATCATTTTTGAGATTTATGCATCAATTGAAAGGTGGGTCGATGCTCTGTATTTTAGTGACAACCGCATCATGTTTGGAGGCTTGGTTGAGGAAATAGAGCAACCGAAAGATAATTTGTGATGAGCTGGGTAGAAATTCTGTAATTTTACTTTTTGACTAATTTTTCGGAAACGAGCGATCGTATAACATTTTGGTTTGCAGTTGTGGGTAGAGCATTTAAATACCTTTCTTTTGATGTGCATTTTGATTGGGTGGGAAATAGTTTTGAAAATACTACTTTTTTCGGCAAGGGTTAGCCCACGATTTTCTCGAAAAACTGAAAAAAAAATCATTTTTGAGATTTATGCATCAATTGAAAGGTGGGTCGATGCTCTGTATTTTAGTGAAAACCGCATCATGTTTGGAGGCTTGGTTGAGGAAATAGAGCAACCGAAAGATAATTTGTGATGAGCTGGGTCGAAATTCTGTAATTTTACTTTTTGACTAATTTTTCGGAAACGAGCGATCGTATAACATTTTGGTTTGCAGTTGTGGGTAGAGCATTTAAATACCTTTCTTTTGATGTGCATTTTGATTGGGTGGGAAATAGTTTTGAAAATACTACTTTTTCGGCAAATGGGTTAGCCCACGATTTTCTCGAAAAACTGAAAAAAAATCATTTTTGTGATTTATGCATCAATTGAAAGGTGGGTCGATGCTCTGTATTTTAGTGAAAACCGCATCATGTTTGGAGGCTTGGTTGAGGAAATAGAGCAACCGAAAGATAATTTGTGATGAGCTGGGTCGAAATTCTGTAATTTTACTTTTTGACTAATTTTTCGGAAACGAGCGATCGTATAACATTTTGGTTTGCAGTTGTGGGTAGAGCATTTAAATACCTTTCTTTTGATGTGTATTTTGATTGGGTGGGAAATAGTTTTGAAAATACTACTTTTTTCGGCAAGGGTTAGCCCACGATTTTCTCGAAAAACTGAAAAAAAAATCATTTTTGTGATTTATGCATCAATTGAAAGGTGGGTC
Organism: Eupeodes corollae; assembly: GCF_945859685.1. Classification (NCBI taxonomy): domain Eukaryota; kingdom Metazoa; phylum Arthropoda; class Insecta; order Diptera; family Syrphidae; genus Eupeodes; species Eupeodes corollae. The sequence continues at coordinate 170,737,010 of NC_079147.1, read as the reverse complement.
GATGCTCTGTATTTTAGTGAAAACCTCATCATGTTTGGAGGCTTGGTTGAGGAAATAGAGCAACCGAAAGATAATTTGTGATGAGCTGGGTCGAAATTCTGTAATTTTACTTTTTGACTAATTTTTCGGAAACGAGCGATCGTATAACATTTTGGTTTGCAGTTGTGGGTAGAGCATTTAAATACCTTTCTTTTGATGTGTATTTTGATTGGGTGGGAAATAGTTTTGAAAATACTCCTTTTTTCGGCAAGGGTTAGTCCACGATTTTCTCGAAAAACTGAAAAAAAATCATTTTTGTGATTTATGCATCAATTGAAAGGTGGGTCGATGCTCTGTATTTTAGTGAAAACCGCATCATGTTTGGAGGCTTGGTTGAGGAAATAGAGCAACCGAAAGATAATTTGTGATGAGCTGGGTCGAAATTCTGTAATTTTACTTTTTGACTAATTTTTCGGAAAAGAGAGATCGTATAACATTTTGGTTTGCAGTTGTGGGTAGAGCATTTAAATACCTTTCTTTTGATGTGTATTTTGATTGGGTGGGAAATAGTTTTGAAAATACTACTTTTTTGGCAATGGGTTAGCCCACGATTTTCTCGAAAAACTGAAAAAAAATAATTTTTGTGATTTATGCATCAATTGAAAGGTGGGTCGATGCTCTGTATTTTAGTGAAAACCGCATCATGTTTGGAGGCTTGGTTGAGGAAATAGAGCAACCGAAAGATAATTTGTGATGAGCTGGGTCGAAATTCTGTAATTTTACTTTTTGACTAATTTTTCGGAAAAGAGAGATCGTATAACATTTTGGTTTGCAGTTGTGGGTAGAGCATTTAAATACCTTTCTTTTGATGTGCATTTTGATTGGGTGAGAAATAGTTTTGAAAATACTACTTTTTCGGCAATGGGTTAGCCCACGATTTTCTCGAAAAACTGAAAAAAAATCATTTTTGAGATTTATGCATCAATTGAAAGGTGGGTCGATGCTCTGTATTTTAGTGAAAACCGCATCATGTTTGGAGGCTTGGTTGAGGAAATAGAGCAACCGAAAGATAATTTGTGATGAACTGGGTCGAAATTCTGTAATTTTACTTTTTGACTAATTTTTCGGAAACGAGAGATCGTATAACATTTTGGTTTGCAGTTGTGGGTAGAGCATTTAAATACCTTTCTTTTGATGTGCATTTTGATTGGGTGGCAAATAGTTTTGAAAATACTACTTTTTTCGGCAAGGGTTAGCCCACGATTTTCTCGAAAAACTGAAAAAAAAATCATTTTTGTGATTTATGCATCAATTGAAAGGTGGGTCGATGCTCTGTATTTTAGTGAAAACCGCATCATGTTTGGAGGCTTGGTTGAGGAAATAGAGCAACCGAAAGATAATTTGTGATGAGCTGGGTCGAAATTCTGTAATTTTACTTTTTGACTAATTTTTCGGAAACGAGCGATCGTATAACATTTTGGTTTGCAGTTGTGGGTAGAGCATTTAAATACCTTTCTTTTGATGTGCATTTTGATTGGGTGGGAAATAGTTTTGAAAATACTACTTTTTTCGGCAAGGGTTAGCCCACGATTTTCTCGAAAAACTGAAAAAAAATCATTTTTGTGATTTATGCATCAATTGAAAGGTGGGTCGATGCTCTGTATTTTAGTGAAAACCGCATCATGTTTGGAGGCTTGGTTGAGGAAATAGAGCAACCGAAAGATAATTTGTGATGAGCTGGGTCGAAATTCTGTAATTTTACTTTTTGACTAATTTTTCGGAAACGAGCGATCGTATAACATTTTGGTTTGCAGTTGTGGGTAGAGCATTTAAATACCTTTCTTTTGATGTGCATTTTGATTGGGTGGGAAATAGTTTTGAAAATACTACTTTTTCGGCAAATGGGTTAGCCCACGATTTTCTCGAAAAACTGAAAAAAAATCATTTTTGTGATTTATGCATCAATTGAAAGGTGGGTCGATGCTCTGTATTTTAGTGAAAACCGCATCATGTTTGGAGGCTTGGTTGAGGAAATAGAGCAACCGAAAGATAATTTGTGATGAGCTGGGTCGAAATTCTGTAATTTTACTTTTTGACTAATTTTTCGGAAACGAGCGATCGTATAACATTTTGGTTTGCAGTTGTGGGTAGAGCATTTAAATACCTTTCTTTTGATGTGTATTTTGATTGGGTGGGAAATAGTTTTGAAAATACTACTTTTTTCGGCAAGGGTTAGCCCACGATTTTCTCGAAAAACTGAAAAAAAAATCATTTTTGTGATTTATGCATCAATTGAAAGGTGGGTCGATGCTCTGTATTTTAGTGAAAACCTCATCATGTTTGGAGGCTTGGTTGAGGAAATAGAGCAACCGAAAGATAATTTGTGATGAGCTGGGTCGAAATTCTGTAATTTTACTTTTTGACTAATTTTTCGGAAACGAGCGATCGTATAACATTTTGGTTTGCAGTTGTGGGTAGAGCATTTAAATACCTTTCTTTTGATGTGTATTTTGATTGGGTGGGAAATAGTTTTGAAAATACTCCTTTTTTCGGCAAGGGTTAGTCCACGATTTTCTCGAAAAACTGAAAAAAAATCATTTTTGTGATTTATGCATCAATTGAAAGGTGGGTCGATGCTCTGTATTTTAGTGAAAACCGCATCATGTTTGGAGGCTTGGTTGAGGAAATAGAGCAACCGAAAGATAATTTGTGATGAGCTGGGTCGAAATTCTGTAATTTTACTTTTTGACTAATTTTTCGGAAAAGAGAGATCGTATAACATTTTGGTTTGCAGTTGTGGGTAGAGCATTTTAATACCTTTCTTTTGATGTGCATTTTGATTGGGTGGGAAATAGTTTTGAAAATACTACTTTTTCGGCAATGGGTTAGCCCACGATTTTCTCGAAAAACTGAAAAAAAATCATTTTTGAGATTTATGTATCATTTGAAAGGTGGGTCGATGCTCTGTATTTTAGTGAAAACCGCATCATGTTTGGAGGCTTGGTTGAGGAAATAGAGCAACCGAAAGATAATTTGTGATGAGCTGGGTCGAAATTCTGTAATTTTACTTTTTGACTAATTTTTCGGAAACGAGCGATCGTATAACATTTTGGTTTGCAGTTGTGGGCAGAGCATTTAAATACCTTTCTTTTGATGTGCATTCTGATTGGGTGGGAAATAGTTTTGAAAATACTACTTTTTTCGGCAAGGGTTAGCCCACGATTTTCTCGAAAAACTGAAAAAAAATCATTTTTGTGATTTATGCATCTATTGAAAGGTGGGTCGATGCTCTGTATTTTAGTGAAAACCGCATCATATTTGGGGGCTTGGTTGAGGAAATAGAGCAACCGAAAGATAATTTGTGATGAGCTGGGTCGAAATTCTGTAATTTTACTTTTTGACTAATTTTTCGGAAACGAGCGATCGTATAACATTTTGGTTTGCAGTTGTGGGTAGAGCATTTAAATACCTTTCTTTTGATGTGTATTTTGATTGGTTGGGAAATAATTTTGAAAATACTACTTTTTTCGGCAAGGATTAGCCCACGATTTTCTCGAAAAACTGAAAAAAAATCATTTTTGTGATTTATGCATCAATTGAAAGGTGGGTCGATGCTCTGTATTTTAGTGAAAACCGCATCATGTTTGGAGGCTTGGTTGAGGAAATAGAGCAACCGAAAGATAATTTGTGATGAGCTGGGTCGAAATTCTGTAATTTTACTTTTTGACTAATTTTTCGGAAACGAGCGATCGTATAACATTTTGGTTTGCAGTTGTGGGCAGAGCATTTAAATACCTTTCTTTTGATGTGCATTTTGATTGGGTGGGAAATAGTTTTGAAAATACTACTTTTTTCGGCAAGGGTTAGCCCACGATTTTCTCGAAAAACTGAAAAAAAATCATTTTTGTGATTTATGCATCAATTGAAAGGTGGGTCGATGCTCTGTATTTTAGTGAAAACCGCATCATGTTTGGAGGCTTGGTTGAGGAAATAGAGCAACCGAAAGATAATTTGTGATGAGCTGGGTCGAAATTCTGTAATTTTACTTTTTGACTAATTTTTCGGAAACGAGCGATCGTATAACATTTTGGTTTGCAGTTGTGGGTAGAGCATTTAAATACCTTTCTTTTGATGTGCATTTTGATTGGGTGGGAAATAGTTTTGAAAATACTACTTTTTTCGGCAAGGGTTAGCCCACGATTTTCTCGAAAAACTGAAAAAAAATCATTTTTGTGATTTATGCATCAATTGAAAGGTGGGTCGAAGCTCTGTATTTTAGTGAAAACCGCATCATGTTTGGAGGCTTGGTTGAGGAAATAGAGCAACCGAAAGATAATTTGTGATGAGCTGGGTCGAAATTCTGTAATTTTACTTTTTGACTAATTTTTCGAAAACGAGCGATCGTATAACATTTTGGTTTGCAGTTGTGGGTAGAGCATTTAAATACCTTTCTTTTGATGTGCGTTTTGATTGGGTGGGAAATAGTTTTGAAAATACTACTTTTTTCGGCAAGGGTTAGCCCACGATTTTCTCGAAAAACTGAAAAAAAAATCATTTTTGTGATTTATGCATCAATTGAAAGGTGGGTCGATGCTCTGTATTTTAGTGAAAACCGCATCATGTTTGGAGGCTTGGTTGAGGAAATAGAGCAACCGAAAGATAATTTGTGATGAGCTGGGTCGAAATTCTGTAATTTTACTTTTTGACTAATTTTTCGGAAACGAGCGATCGTATAACATTTTGGTTTGCAGTTGTGGGTAGAGCATTTAAATACCTTTCTTTTGATGTGCGTTTTGATTGGGTGGGAAATAGTTTTGAAAATACTACTTTTTTCGGCAAGGGTTAGCCCACGATTTTCTCGAAAAACTGAAAAAAAAAATCATTTTTGTGATTTATGCATCAATTGAAAGGTGGGTCGATGCTCTGTATTTTAGTGAAAACCGCATCATGTTTGGAGGCTTGGTTGAGGAAATAGAGCAACCGAAAGATAATTTGTGATGAGCTGGGTCGAAATTCTGTAATTTTACTTTTTGACTAATTTTTCGGAAACGAGCGATCGTATAACATTTTGGTTTGCAGTTGTGGGTAGAGCATTTAAATACCTTTCTTTTGATGTGCGTTTTGATTGGGTGGGAAATAGTTTTGAAAATACTACTTTTTTCGGCAAGGGTTAGCCCACGATTTTCTCGAAAAACTGAAAAAAAAATCATTTTTGTGATTTATGCATCAATTGAAAGGTGGGTCGATGCTCTGTATTTTAGTGAAAACCGCATCATGTTTGGAGGCTTGGTTGAGGAAATAGAGCAACCGAAAGATAATTTGTGATGAGCTGGGTCGAAATTCTGTAATTTTACTTTTTGACTAATTTTTCGGAAACGAGCGATCGTATAACATTTTGGTTTGCAGTTGTGGGTAGAGCATTTAAATACCTTTCTTTTGATGTGTATTTTGATTGGGTGGGAAATAGTTTTGAAAATACTACTTTTTTCGGCAAGGGTTAGCCCACGATTTTCTCGAAAAACTGAAAAAAAATCATTTTTGTGATTTATGCATCAATTGAAAGGTGGGTCGATGCTCTATATTTTAGTGAAAACCGCATCATGTTTGGAGGCTTGGTTGATTAAATAGAGCAACCGAAAGATAATTTGTGATGAGCTGGGTCGAAATTCTGTAATTTTACTTTTTGACTAATTTTTCGGAAACGAGCGATCGTATAACATTTTGGTTTGCAGTTGTGGGTAGAGCATTTAAATACCTTTCTTTTGATGTGCATTTTGATTGGGTAGGAAATAGTTTTGAAAATACTCCTTTTTTCGGCAAGGGTTAGCCCACGATTTTCTCGAAAAACTGAAAAAAAAATCATTTTTGTGATTTATGCATCAATTGAAAGGTGGGTCGATGCTCTGTATTTTAGTGAAAACCGCATCATGTTTGGAGGCTTGGTTGAGGAAATAGAGCAACCAAAAGATAATTTGTGATGAGCTGGGTCGAAATTCTGTAATTTTACTTTTTGACTAATTTTTCGGAAACGAGCGATCGTATAACATTTTGGTTTGCAGTTGTGGGTAGAGCATTTAAATACCTTTCTTTTGATGTGCGTTTTGATTGGGTGGGAAATAGTTTTGAAAATACTACTTTTTTCGGCAAGGGTTAGCCCACGATTTTCTCGAAAAACTGAAAAAAAAAATCATTTTTGTGATTTATGCATCAATTGAAAGGTGGGTCGATGCTCTGTATTTTAGTGAAAACCGCATCATGTTTGGAGGCTTGGTTGAGGAAATAGAGCAACCGAAAGATAATTTGTGATGAGCTGGGTCGAAATTCTGTAATTTTACTTTTTGACTAATTTTTCGGAAACGAGCGATCGTATAACATTTTGGTTTGCAGTTGTGGGTAGAGCATTTAAATACCTTTCTTTTGATGTGCGTTTTGATTGGGTGGGAAATAGTTTTGAAAATACTACTTTTTTCGGCAAGGGTTAGCCCACGATTTTCTCGAAAAACTGAAAAAATATCATTTTTGTGATTTATGCATCAATTGAAAGGTGGGTCGATGCTCTGTATTTTAGTGAAAACCGCATCATGTTTGGAGGCTTGGTTGAGGAAATAGAGCAACCGAAAGATAATTTGTGATGAGCTGGGTCGAAATTCTGTAATTTTACTTTTTGACTAATTTTTCGGAAACAAGCGATCGTATAACATTTTGGTTTGCAGTTGTGGGTAGAGCATTTAAATACCTTTCTTTTGATGTGTATTTTGATTGGGTGGGAAATAGTTTTGAAAATACTACTTTTTTCGGCAAGGGTTAGCCCACGATTTTCTCGAAAAACTGAAAAAAAATCATTTTTGTGATTTATGCATCAATTGAAAGGTGGGTCGATGCTCTGTATTTTAGTGAAAACCGCATCATGTTTGGAGGCTTGGTTGATTAAATAGAGCAACCGAAAGATAATTTGTGATGAGCTGGGTCGAAATTCTGTAATTTTACTTTTTGACTAATTTTTCGGAAACGAGCGATCGTATAACATTTTGGTTTGCAGTTGTGGGTAGAGCATTTAAATACCTTTCTTTTGATGTGCATTTTGATTGGGTGGGAAACAGTTTTGAAAATACTCCTTTTTTCGGCAAGGGTTAGCCCACGATTTTCTCGAAAAACTGAAAAAAAAATCATTTTTGTGATTTATGCATCAATTGAAAGGTGGGTCGATGCTCTGTATTTTAGTGAAAACCGCATCATGTTTGGAGGCTTGGTTGAGGAAATAGAGCAACCAAAAGATAATTTGTGATGAGCTGGGTCGAAATTCTGTAATTTTACTTTTTGACTAATTTTTCGGAAACGAGCGATCGTATAACATTTTGGTTTGCAGTTGTGGGTAGAGCATTTAAATACCTTTCTTTTGATGTGTATTTTGATTGGGTGGGAAATAGTTTTGAAAATACTACTTTTTTCGGCAAGGGTTAGCCCACGATTTTCTCGAAAAACTGAAAAAAAATCATTTTTGTGATTTATGCATCAATTGAAAGGTGGGTCGATGCTCTGTATTTTAGTGAAAACCGCATCATGTTTGGAGGCTTGGTTGAGGAAATAGAGCAACCGAAAGATAATTTGTGATGAGCTGGGTCGAAATTCTGTAATTTTACTTTTTGACTAATTTTTCGGAAACGAGAGATCGTATAACATTTTGGTTTGCAGTTGTGGGTAGAGCATTTAAATACCTTTCTTTTGATGTGCATTTTGATTGGGTGGGAAATAGTTTTGAAAATACTGCTTTTTTCGGCAAGGGTTAGCCCACGATTTTCTCGAAAAACTGAAAAAAAAATCATTTTTGTGATTTATGCATCAATTGAAAGGTGGGTCGATGCTCTGTATTTTAGTGACAACCGCATCATGTTTGGAGGCTTGGTTGAGGAAATAGAGCAACCGAAAGATAATTTGTGATGAGCTGGGTCGAAATTCTGTAATTTTACTTTTTGACTAATTTTTCGGAAACGAGCGATCGTATAACATTTTGGTTTGCAGTTGTGGGTAGAGCATTTAAATACCTTTCTTTTGATGTGCATTTTGATTGGGTGGGAAATAGTTTTGAAAATACTCCTTTTTTCGGCAAGGGTTAGCCCACGATTTTCTCGAAAAACTGAAAAAAAAATCATTTTTGTGATTTATGCATCAATTGAAAGGTGGGTCGATGCTCTGTATTTTAGTGAAAACCGCATCATGTTTGGAGGCTTGGTTGAGGAAATAGAGCAACCAAAAGATAATTTGTGATGAGCTGGGTCGAAATTCTGTAATTTTACTTTTTGACTAATTTTTCGGAAACGAGCGATCGCATAACATTTTGGTTTGCAGTTGTGGGTAGAGCATTTAAATACCTTTCTTTTGATGTGCGTTTTGATTGGGTGGGAAATAGTTTTGAAAATACTACTTTTTTCGGCAAGGGTTAGCCCACGATTTTCTCGAAAAACTGAAAAAAAAAATCATTTTTGTGATTTATGCATCAATTGAAAGGTGGGTCGATGCTCTGTATTTTAGTGAAAACCGCATCATGTTTGGAGGCTTGGTTGAGGAAATAGAGCAACCGAAAGATAATTTGTGATGAGCTGGGTCGAAATTCTGTAATTTTACTTTTTGACTAATTTTTCGGAAACGAGCGATCGTATAACATTTTGGTTTGCAGTTGTGGGTAGAGCATTTAAATACCTTTCTTTTGATGTGCGTTTTGATTGGGTGGGAAATAGTTTTGAAAATACTACTTTTTTCGGCAAGGGTTAGCCCACGATTTTCTCGAAAAACTGAAAAAAAAATCATTTTTGTGATTTATGCATCAATTGAAAGGTGGGTCGATGCTCTGTATTTTAGTGAAAACCGCATCATGTTTGGAGGCTTGGTTGAGGAAATAGAGCAACCGAAAGATAATTTGTGATGAGCTGGGTCGAAATTCTGTAATTTTACTTTTTGACTAATTTTTCGGAAACGAGCGATCGTATAACATTTTGGTTTGCAGTTGTGGGTAGAGCATTTAAATACCTTTCTTTTGATGTGTATTTTGATTGGGTGGGAAATAGTTTTGAAAATACTACTTTTTTCGGCAAGGGTTAGCCCACGATTTTCTCGAAAAACTGAAAAAAAATCATTTTTGTGATTTATGCATCAATTGAAAGGTGGGTCGATGCTCTGTATTTTAGTGAAAACCGCATCATGTTTGGAGGCTTGGTTGATTAAATAGAGCAACCGAAAGATAATTTGTGATGAGCTGGGTCGAAATTCTGTAATTTTACTTTTTGACTAATTTTTCGGAAACGAGCGATCGTATAACATTTTGGTTTGCAGTTGTGGGTAGAGCATTTAAATACCTTTCTTTTGATGTGCATTTTGATTGGGTGGGAAATAGTTTTGAAAATACTGCTTTTTTCGGCAAGGGTTAGCCCACGATTTTCTCGAAAAACTGAAAAAAAAAATCATTTTTGTGATTTATGCATCAATTGAAAGGTGGGTCGATGCTCTGTATTTTAGTGACAACCGCATCATGTTTGGAGGCTTGGTTGAGGAAATAGAGCAACCGAAAGATAATTTGTGATGAGCTGGGTCGAAATTCTGTAATTTTACTTTTTGACTAATTTTTCGGAAACGAGCGATCGTATAACATTTTGGTTTGCAGTTGTGGGTAGAGCATTTAAATACCTTTCTTTTGATGTGCATTTTGATTGGGTGGGAAATAGTTTTGAAAATACTACTTTTTTCGGCAAGGGTTAGTCCACGATTTTCTCGAAAAACTGAAAAAAAATTCATTTTTGTGATTTATGCATCAATGGAAAGGTGGGTCGATGCTCTGTATTTTAGTGAAAACCGCATCATGTTTGGAGGCTTGGTTGAGGAAATAGAGCAACCGAAAGATAATTTGTGATGAGCTGGGTCGAAATTCTGTAATTTTACTTTTTGACTAATTTTTCGGAAACGAGCGATCGTATAACATTTTGGTTTGCAGTTGTGGGTAGAGCATTTAAATACCTTTCTTTTGATGTGTATTTTGATTGGTTGGGAAATAATTTTGAAAATACTACTTTTTTCGGCAAGGGTTAGCCCACGATTTTCTCGAAAAACTGAAAAAAAATCATTTTTGTGATTTATGCATCAATTGAAAGGTGGGCAACCGAAAGATAATTTGTGATGAGCTGGGTCGAAATTCTGTAATTTTACTTTTTGACTAATTTTTCGGAAACGAGCGATCGTATAACATTTTGGTTTGCAGTTGTGGGTAGAGCATTTAAATACCTTTCTTTTGATGTGCATTTTGATTGGGTGGGAAATAGTTTTGAAAATACTACTTTTTCGGCAAGGGTTAGCCCACGATTTTCTCGAAAAACTGAAAAAAAATCATTTTTGTGATTTATGCATCAATTGAAAGGTGGGTCGATGCTCTGTATTTTAGTGAAAACCGCATCATGTTTGGAGGCTTGGTTGAGGAAATAGAGCAACCGAAAGATAATTTGTGATGAGCTGGGTCGAAATTCTGTAATTTTACTTTTTGACTAATTTTTCGGAAACGAGCGATTGTATAACATTTTGGTTTGCAGTTGTGGGTAGAGCATTTAAATACCTTTCTTTTGATGTGCATTTTGATTGGGTGGGAAATAGTTTTGAAAATACTACTTTTTCGGCAATGGGTTAGCCCACGATTTTCTCGAAAAACTGAAAAAAAATCATTTTTGAGATTTATGCATCAATTGAAAGGTGGGTCGATGCTCTGTATTTTAGTGAAAACCTCATCATGTTTGGAGGCTTGGTTGAGGAAATAGAGCAACCGAAAGATAATTTGTGATGAGCTGGGTCGAAATTCTGTAATTTTACTTTTTGACTAATTTTTCGGAAAAGAGCGATCGTGTAACATTTTGGTTTGCAGTTGTGGGTAGAGCATTTAAATACCTTTCTTTTGATGTGCATTTTGATTGGGTGGGAAATAGTTTTGAAAATACTACTTTTTTCGGCAAGGGTTAGCCCACGATTTTCTCGAAAAACTGAAAAAAAAATCATTTTTGTGATTTATGCATCAATTGAAAGGTGGGTCGATGCTCTGTATTTTAGTGAAAACCGCATCATGTTTGGAGGCTTGGTTGAGGAAATAGAGCAACCGAAAGATAATTTGTGATGAGCTGGGTCGAAATTCTGTAATTTTACTTTTTGACTAATTTTTCGGAAACGAGCGATCGTATAACATTTTGGTTTGCAGTTGTGGGTAGAGCATTTAAATACCTTTCTTTTGATGTGCATTTTGATTGGGTGGGAAATAGTTTTGAAAATACTACTTTTTTCGGCAAGGGTTAGCCCACGATTTTCTCGAAAAACTGAAAAAAATCATTTTTGAGATTTATGCATCAATTGAAAGGTGGGTCGATGCTCTGTATTTTAGTGAAAACCGCATCATGTTTGGAGGCTTGGTTGAGGAAATAGAGCAACCGAAAGATAATTTGTGATGAGCTGGGTCGAAATTCTGTAATTTTACTTTTTGACTAATTTTTCGGAAACAAGCGATCGTAATTTTGGTTTGCAGTTGTGGGTAGAGCATTTAAATACCTTTCTTTTGATGTGCATTTTGATTGGGTGGGAAATAGTTTTGAAAATACTACTTTTTTCGGCAAGGGTTAGCCCACGATTTTCTCGAAAAACTGAAAAAAAATCATTTTTGAGATTTATGCATCAATTGAAAGGTGGGTCGATGCTCTGTATTTTAGTGAAAACCGCATCATGTTTGGAGGCTTGGTTGAGGAAATAGAGCAACCGAAAGATAATTTGTGATGAGCTGGGTCGAAATTCTGTAATTTTACTTTTTGACTAATTTTTCGGAAAAGAGAGATCGTATAACATTTTGGTTTGCAGTTGTGGGTAGAGCATTTAAATACCTTTCTTTTGATGTGCATTTTGATTGGGTGGGAAATAGTTTTGAAAATACTACTTTTTCGGCAAGGGTTAGCCCACGATTTTCTCGAAAAACTGAAAAAAAATCATTTTTGAGATTTATGCATCAATTGAAAGGTGGGTCGATGCTCTGTATTTTAGTGAAAACCGCATCATGTTTGGAGGCTTGGTTGAGGAAATAGAGCAACCGAAAGATAATTTGTGATGAGCTGGGTCGAAATTCTGTAATTTTACTTTTTGACTAATTTTTCGGAAACGAGCGATCGTATAACATTTTGGTTTGCAGTTGTGGGTAGAGCATTTAAATACCTTTCTTTTGATGTGCATTTTGATTGGGTGGGAAATAGTTTTGAAAATACTCCTTTTTTCGGCAAGGGTTAGCCCACGATTTTCTCGAAAAACTGAAAAAAAAAATCATTTTTGTGATTTATGCATCAATTGAAAGGTGGGTCGATGCTCTGTATTTTAGTGAAAACCGCATCATTTTGGAGGCTTGGTTGAGGAAATAGAGCAACCGAAAGATAATTTGTGATGAGCTGGGTCGAAATTCTGTAATTTTACTTTTTGACTAATTTTTCGGAAACGAGCGATCGTATAACATTTTGGTTTGCAGTTGTGGGTAGAGCATTTAAATACCTTTCTTTTGATGTGCATTTTGATTGGGTGGGAAATAGTTTTGAAAATACTACTTTTTTCCGCAAGGGTTAGCCCACGATTTTCTCGAAAAACTGAAAAAAAAATCATTTTTGAGATTTATGCATCAATTAAAAGGTGGGTCGATGCTCTGTATTTTAGTGAAAACCGCATCATGTTTGGAGGCTTGGTTGAGGAAATAGAGCAACCGAAAGATAATTTGTGATGAGCTGGGTCGAAATTCTGTAATTTTACTTTTTGACTAATTTTTCGGAAACGAGCGATCGTATAACATTTTGGTTTGCAGTTGTGGGTAGAGCATTTAAATACCTTTCTTTTGATGTGCATTTTGATTGGGTGGGAAATAGTTTTGAAAATACTACTTTTTTCGGCAAGGGTTAGCCCACGATTTTCTCGAAAAACTGAAAAAAATCATTTTTGAGATTTATGCATCAATTGAAAGGTGGGTCGATGCTCTGTATTTTAGTGAAAACCGCATCATGTTTGGAGGCTTGGTTGAGGAAATAGAGCAACCGAAAGATAATTTGTGATGAGCTGGGTCGAAATTCTGTAATTTTACTTTTTGACTAATTTTTCGGAAACAAGCGATCGTAATTTTGGTTTGCAGTTGTGGGTAGAGCATTTAAATACCTTTCTTTTGATGTGCATTTTGATTGGGTGGGAAATAGTTTTGAAAATACTACTTTTTTCGGCAAGGGTTAGCCCACGATTTTCTCGAAAAACTGAAAAAAAATCATTTTTGAGATTTATGCATCAATTGAAAGGTGGGTCGATGCTCTGTATTTTAGTGAAAACCGCATCATGTTTGGAGGCTTGGTTGAGGAAATAGAGCAACCGAAAGATAATTTGTGATGAGCTGGGTCGAAATTCTGTAATTTTACTTTTTGACTAATTTTTCGGAAAAGAGAGATCGTATAACATTTTGGTTTGCAGTTGTGGGTAGAGCATTTAAATACCTTTCTTTTGATGTGCATTTTGATTGGGTGGGAAATAGTTTTGAAAATACTACTTTTTCGGCAAGGGTTAGCCCACGATTTTCTCGAAAAACTGAAAAAAAATCATTTTTGAGATTTATGCATCAATTGAAAGGTGGGTCGATGCTCTGTATTTTAGTGAAAACCGCATCATGTTTGGAGGCTTGGTTGAGGAAATAGAGCAACCGAAAGATAATTTGTGATGAGCTGGGTCGAAATTCTGTAATTTTACTTTTTGACTAATTTTTCGGAAACGAGCGATCGTATAACATTTTGGTTTGCAGTTGTGGGTAGAGCATTTAAATACCTTTCTTTTGATGTGCATTTTGATTGGGTGGGAAATAGTTTTGAAAATACTCCTTTTTTCGGCAAGGGTTAGCCCACGATTTTCTCGAAAAACTGAAAAAAAAATCATTTTTGTGATTTATGCATCAATTGAAAGGTGGGTCGATGCTCTGTATTTTAGTGAAAACCGCATCATTTTGGAGGCTTGGTTGAGGAAATAGAGCAACCGAAAGATAATTTGTGATGAGCTGGGTCGAAATTCTGTAATTTTACTTTTTGACTAATTTTTCGGAAACGAGCGATCGTATAACATTTTGGTTTGCAGTTGTGGGTAGAGCATTTAAATACCTTTCTTTTGATGTGCATTTTGATTGGGTGGGAAATAGATTTGAAAATGCTACTTTTACGGCACTGGGTTAGCCCACGATTTTCTCGAAAAACTGAAAAAATCATTTTTGTGATTTATGCATCAATTGAAAGGTGGGTCGATGCTCTGTATTTTAGTGAAAACCGCATCATGTTTGGAGGCTTGGTTGAGGAAATAGAGCAACCGAAAGATAATTTGTGATGAGCTGGGTCGAAATTCTGTAATTTTACTTTTTGACTAATTTTTCGGAAAAGAGAGATCGTATAACATTTTGGTTTGCAGTTGTGGGTAGAGCATTTAAATACCTTTCTTTTGATGTGCATTTTGATTGGGTGGGAAATAGTTTTGAAAATACTACTTTTTTCCGCAAGGGTTAGCCCACGATTTTCTCGAAAAACTGAAAAAAAAATCATTTTTGAGATTTATGCATCAATTAAAAGGTGGGTCGATGCTCTGTATTTTAGTGAAAACCGCATCATGTTTGGAGGCTTGGTTGAGGAAATAGAGCAACCGAAAGATAATTTGTGATGAGCTGGGTCGAAATTCTGTAATTTTACTTTTTGACTAATTTTTCGGAAACGAGCGATCGTATAACATTTTGGTTTGCAGTTGTGGGTAGAGCATTTAAATACCTTTCTTTTGATGTGCATTTTGATTGGGTGGGAAATAGTTTTGAAAATACTACTTTTTTCGGCAAGGGTTAGCCCACGATTTTCTCGAAAAACTGAAAAAAATCATTTTGAGATTTTTGTGATGAGCTGGGTCGAAATTCTGTAATTTTACTTTTTGACTAATTTTTCGGAAACGAGCGATCGTATAACATTTTGGTTTGCAGTTGTGGGTAGAGCATTTAAATACCTTTCTTTTGATGTGCATTTTGATTGGGTGGGAAATAGTTTTGAAAATACTACTTTTTTCGGCAAGGGTTAGCCCACGATTTTCTCGAAAAACTGAAAAAAATCATTTTGAGATTTATGCATCAATTGAAAGGTGGGTCGATGCTCTGTATTTTAGTGAAAACCGCATCATGTTTGGAGGCTTGGTTGAGGAAATAGAGCAACCGAAAGATAATTTGTGATGAGCTGGGTCGAAATTCTGTAATTTTACTTTTTGACTAATTTTCGGAAACGAGCGATCGTATAACATTTTGGTTTGCAGTTGTGGGTAGAGCATTTAAATACCTTTCTTTTGATGTGCATTTTGATTGGGTGGGAAATAGTTTTGAAAATACTACTTTTTTCGGCAAGGGTTAGCCCACGATTTTCTCGAAAAACTGAAAAAAAAATCATTTATGTGATTTATGCATCAATTGAAAGGTGGGTCGATGCTCTGTATTTTAGTGAAAACCGCATCATGTTTGGAGGCTTGGTTGAGGAAATAGAGCAACCGAAAGATAATTTGTGATGAGCTGGGTCGAAATTCTGTAATTTTACTTTTTGACTAATTTTTCGGAAAAGAGAGATCGTATAACATTTTGGTTGGCAGTTGTGGGTAGAGCATTTAAATACCTTTCTTTTGATGTGCATTTTGATTGGGTGGGAAATAGTTTTGAAAATACTACTTTTTTCGGCAAGGGTTAGCCCACGATTTTCTCGAAAAACTGAAAAAAAATCATTTTTGTGATTTATGCATCAATTGAAAGGTGGGTCGATGGTCTGTATTTTAGTGAAAACCGCATCATGTTTGGAGGCTTGGTTGAGGAAATAGAGCAACCGAAAGATAATTTGTGATGAGCTGGGTCGAAATTCTGTAATTTTACTTTTTGACTAATTTTTCGGAAAAGAGAGATCGTATAACATTTTGGTTTGCAGTTGTGGGTAGAGCATTTAAATACCTTTCTTTTGATGTGCATTTTGATTGGGTGGGAAATAGTTTTGAAAATACTACTTTTTTCGGCAAGGGTTAGCCCACGATTTTCTCGAAAAACTGAAAAAAAAATCATTTTTGTGATTTATGCATCAATTGAAAGGTGGGTCGATGCTCTGTATTTTAGTGAAGACCGCATCATGTTTGGAGGCTTGGTTGAGGAAATAGAGCAACCGAAAGATAATTAATTTTGTGATGAGCTGGGTCGAAATTCTGTAATTTTACTTTTTGACTAATTTTTCGGAAACGAGCGATCGTATAACATTTTGGTTTGCAGTTGTGGGTAGAGCATTTAAATACCTTTCTTTTGATGTGCATTTTGATTGGGTAGGAAATAGTTTTGAAAATACTACTTTTTTCGGCAAGGGTTAGCCCACGATTTTCTCGAAAAACTGAAAAAAAATCATTTTTGTGATTTATGCATCAATTGAAAGCTGGGTCGATGCTCTGTATTTTAGTGAAAACCGCATCAAGTTTGGAGGCTTGGTTGAGGAAATAGAGCAACCGAAAGATAATTTGTGATGAGCTGGGTCGAAATTCTGTAATTTTACTTTTTGACTAATTTTTCGGAAACAAGCGACCGTATAACATTTTGGTTTGCAGTTGTGGGTAGAGCATTTAAATACCTTTCTTTTGATGTGCATTTTGATTGGGTGGGAAATAGTTTTGAAAATACTACTTTTTTGGCAATGGGTTAGCCCACGATTTTCTCGAAAAACTGAAAAAAAATCATTTTTGTGATTTATGCATCAATTGAAAGGTGGGTCGATGCTCTGTATTTTAGTGAAAACCGCATCATGTTTGGAGGCTTGGTTGAGGAAATAGAGCAACCGAAAGATAATTTGTGATGAGCTGGGTCGAAATTCTGTAATTTTACTTTTTGACTAGTTTTTCGGAAACGAGCGATCGTATAACATTTTGGTTTGCAGTTGTGGGTAGAGCATTTAAATACCTTTCTTTTGATGTGCATTTTGATTGGGTGGGAAATAGTTTTGAAAATACTACTTTTTTCGGCAAGGGTTAGCCCACGATTTTCTCGAAAAACTGAAAAAAAATCATTTTTGTGATTTATGCATCAATTGAAAGGTGGGTCGATGCTCTGTATTTTAGTGAAAACCGCATCATGTTTGGAGGCTTGGTTGAGGAAATAGAGCAACCGAAAGATAATTTGTGATGAGCTGGGTCGAAATTCTGTAATTTTACTTTTTGACTAATTTTTCGGAAACAAGCGATCGTATAACATTTTGGTTTGCAGTTGTGGGTAGAGCATTTAAATACCTTTCTTTTGATGTGCATTTTGATTGGGTGGGAAATAGTTTTGAAAATACTACTTTTTTCGACAAGGGTTAGCCCACGATTTTCTCGAAAAACTGAAAAAAAAAATCATTTTTGTGATTTATGCATCAATTGAAAGGTGGGTCGATGCTCTGTATTTTAGTGAAAACCGCATCATGTTTGGAGGCTTGGTTGAGGAAATAGAGCAACCGAAAGATAATTTGTGATGAGCTGGGTCGAAATTCTGTAATTTTACTTTTTGACTAATTTTTCGGAAACGAGCGATCGTATAACATTTTGGTTTGCAGTTGTGGGTAGAGCATTTAAATACCTTTCTTTTGATGTGCATTTTGATTGGGTGGGAAATAGTTTTGAAAATACTACTTTTTTGGCAATGGGTTAGCCCACGATTTTCTCGAAAAACTGAAAAAAATCATTTTTGAGATTTATGCATCAATTGAAAGGTGGGTCGATGCTCTGTGTTTTAGTGAAAACCGCATCATGTTTGGAGGCTTGGTTGAGGAAATAGAGCAACCGAAAGATAATTTGTGATGAGCTGGGTCGAAATTCTGTAATTTTACTTTTTGACTAATTTTTCGGAAACGAGCGATCGTATAACATTTTGGTTTGCAGTTGTGGGTAGAGCATTTAAATACCTTTCTTTTGATGTGCATTTTGATTGGGTGGGAAATAGTTTTGAAAATACTACTTTTTTCGGCAAGGGTTAGCCCACGATTTTCTCGAAAAACTGAAAAAAAAATCATTTTTGTGATTTATGCATCAATTGAAAGGTTGGTCGATGCTCTGTATTTTAGTGAAAACCGCATCATGTTTGGAGGCTTGGTTGAGGAAATAGAGCAACCGAAAGATAATTTGTGCTGAGCTGGGTCGAAATTCTGTAATTTTACTTTTTGACTAATTTTTCGGAAACAAGCGATCGTATAACATTTTGGTTTGCAGTTGTGGGTAGAGCATTTAAATACCTTTCTTTTGATGTGCATTTTGATTGGGTGGGAAATAGTTTTGAAAATACTACTTTTTTCGGCAAGGGTTAGCCCACGATTTTCTCGAAAAACTGAAAAAAATCATTTTTGAGATTTATGCATCAATTGAAAGGTGGGTCGATGCTCTGTATTTTAGTGAAAACCGCATCATGTTTGGAGGCTTGGTTGAGGAAATAGAGCAACCGAAAGATAATTTGTGATGAGCTGGGTCGAAATTCTGTAATTTTACTTTTTGACTAATTTTTCGGAAAAGAGAGATCGTATAACATTTTGGTTTGCAGTTGTGGGTAGAGCATTTAAATACCTTTCTTTTGATGTGCATTTTGATTGGGTGGGAAATAGTTTTGAAAATACTACTTTTTTCGGCAAGGGTTAGCCCACGATTTTCTCGAAAAACTGAAAAAAAATCATTTTTGTGATTTATGCATCAATTGAAAGGTGGGTCGATGCTCTGTATTTTAGTGACAACCGCATCATGTTTGGAGGCTTGGTTGGGGAAATAGAGCAACCGAAAGATAATTTGTGATGAGCTGGGTCGAAATTCTGTAATTTTACTTTTTGACTAATTTTTCGGAAACGAGCGATCGTATAACATTTTGGTTTGCAGTTGTGGGTAGAGCATTTAAATACCTTTCTTTTGATGTGTATTTTGATTGGGTGGGAAATAGTTTTGAAAATACTACTTTTTTGGCAATGGGTTAGCCCACGATTTTCTCGAAAAACTGAAAAAAAATCATTTTTTGTGATTTATGCATCAATGGAAAGGTGGGTCGATGCTCTGTATTTTAGTGAAAACCGCATCATGTTTGGAGGCTTGGTTGAGGAAATAGAGCAACCGAAAGATAATTTGTGATGAGCTGGGTCGAAATTCTGTAATTTTACTTTTTGACTAATTTTTCGGAAACAAGCGATCGTATAACATTTTGGTTTGCAGTTGTGGGTAGAGCATTTAAATACCTTTCTTTTGATGTGCATTTTGATTGGGTGGGAAATAGTTTTGAAAATACTACTTTTTTCGGCAAGGGTAAGCCCACGATTTTCTCGAAAAACTGAAAAAAAATCATTTTTGTGATTTATGCATCAATTGAAAGGTTGGTCGATGCTCTGTATTTTAGTGAAAACCGCATCATGTTTGGAGGCTTGGTTGAGGAAATAGAGCAACCGAAAGATAATTTGTGATGAGCTGGGTCGAAATTCTGTAATTTTACTTTTTGACTAATTTTTCGGAAACGAGCGATCGTATAACATTTTGGTTTGCAGTTGTGGGTAGAGCATTTAAATACCTTTCTTTTGATGTGCATTTTGATTGGGTGGGAAATAGTTTTGAAAATACTACTTTTTCGGCAATGGGTTAGCCCACGATTTTCTCGAAAAACTGAAAAAAAATCAGTTTTGAGATTTATGCATCAATTGAAAGGTGGGTCGATGCTCTGTATTTTAGTGAAAACCGCATCATGTTTGGAGGCTTGGTTGAGGAAATAGAGCAACCGAAAGATAATTTGTGATGAGCTGGGTCGAAATTCTGTAATTTTACTTTTTGACTAATTTTTCGGAAAAGAGAGATCGTATAACATTTTGGTTTGCAGTTGTGGGTAGAGCATTTAAATACCTTTCTTTTGATGTGCATTTTGATTGGGTGGGAAATAGTTTTGAAAATACTACTTTTTTCGGCAAGGGTTAGCCCACGATTTTCTCGAAAAACTGAAAAAAATCATTTTTGAGATTTATGCATCAATTGAAAGGTGGGTCGATGCTCTGTATTTTAGTGAAAACCGCATCATGTTTGGAGGCTTGGTTGAGGAAATAGAGCAACCGAAAGATAATTTGTGATGAGCTGGGTCGAAATTCTGTAATTTTACTTTTTGACTAATTTTTCGGAAACGAGCGATCGTATAACATTTTGGTTTGCAGTTGTGGGTAGAGCATTTAAATACCTTTCTTTTGATGTGCATTTTGATTGGGTGGGAAATAGTTTTGAAAATACTACTTTTTTCGGCAAGGGTTAGCCCACGATTTTCTCGAAAAACTGAAAAAAAAATCATTTTTGTGATTTATGCATCAATTGAAAGGTTGGTCGATGCTCTGTATTTTAGTGAAAACCGCATCATGTTTGGAGGCTTGGTTGAGGAAATAGAGCAACCGAAAGATAATTTGTGCTGAGCTGGGTCGAAATTCTGTAATTTTACTTTTTGACTAATTTTTCGGAAACAAGCGATCGTATAACATTTTGGTTTGCAGTTGTGGGTAGAGCATTTAAATACCTTTCTTTTGATGTGCATTTTGATTGGGTGGGAAATAGTTTTGAAAATACTACTTTTTTCGGCAAGGGTTAGCCCACGATTTTCTCGAAAAACTGAAAAAAATCATTTTTGAGATTTATGCATCAATTGAAAGGTGGGTCGATGCTCTGTATTTTAGTGAAAACCGCATCATGTTTGGAGGCTTGGTTGAGGAAATAGAGCAACCGAAAGATAATTTGTGATGAGCTGGGTCGAAATTCTGTAATTTTACTTTTTGACTAATTTTTCGGAAAAGAGAGATCGTATAACATTTTGGTTTGCAGTTGTGGGTAGAGCATTTAAATACCTTTCTTTTGATGTGCATTTTGATTGGGTGGGAAATAGTTTTGAAAATACTACTTTTTTCGGCAAGGGTTAGCCCACGATTTTCTCGAAAAACTGAAAAAAAAATCATTTTTGTGATTTATGCATCAATTGAAAGGTGGGTCGATGCTCTGTATTTTAGTGACAACCGCATCATGTTTGGAGGCTTGGTTGGGGAAATAGAGCAACCGAAAGATAATTTGTGATGAGCTGGGTCGAAATTCTGTAATTTTACTTTTTGACTAATTTTTCGGAAACGAGCGATCGTATAACATTTTGGTTTGCAGTTGTGGGTAGAGCATTTAAATACCTTTCTTTTGATGTGTATTTTGATTGGGTGGGAAATAGTTTTGAAAATACTACTTTTTTGGCAATGGGTTAGCCCACGATTTTCTCGAAAAACTGAAAAAAAATCATTTTTTGTGATTTATGCATCAATGGAAAGGTGGGTCGATGCTCTGTATTTTAGTGAAAACCGCATCATGTTTGGAGGCTTGGTTGAGGAAATAGAGCAACCGAAAGATAATTTGTGATGAGCTGGGTCGAAATTCTGTAATTTTACTTTTTGACTAATTTTTCGGAAACAAGCGATCGTATAACATTTTGGTTTGCAGTTGTGGGTAGAGCATTTAAATACCTTTCTTTTGATGTGCATTTTGATTGGGTGGGAAATAGTTTTGAAAATACTACTTTTTTCGGCAAGGGTAAGCCCACGATTTTCTCGAAAAACTGAAAAAAAAATCATTTTTGTGATTTATGCATCAATTGAAAGGTTGGTCGATGCTCTGTATTTTAGTGAAAACCGCATCATGTTTGGAGGCTTGGTTGAGGAAATAGAGCAACCGAAAGATAATTTGTGATGAGCTGGGTCGAAATTCTGTAATTTTACTTTTTGACTAATTTTTCGGAAACGAGCGATCGTATAACATTTTGGTTTGCAGTTGTGGGTAGAGCATTTAAATACCTTTCTTTTGATGTGCATTTTGATTGGGTGGGAAATAGTTTTGAAAATACTACTTTTTCGGCAATGGGTTAGCCCACGATTTTCTCGAAAAACTGAAAAAAAATCAGTTTTGAGATTTATGCATCAATTGAAAGGTGGGTCGATGCTCTGTATTTTAGTGAAAACCGCATCATGTTTGGAGGCTTGGTTGAGGAAATAGAGCAACCGAAAGATAATTTGTGATGAGCTGGGTCGAAATTCTGTAATTTTACTTTTTGACTAATTTTTCGGAAAAGAGAGATCGTATAACATTTTGGTTTGCAGTTGTGGGTAGAGCATTTAAATACCTTTCTTTTGATGTGCATTTTGATTGGGTGGGAAATAGTTTTGAAAATACTACTTTTTTCGGCAAGGGTTAGCCCACGATTTTCTCGAAAAACTGAAAAAGAATCATTTTTGTGATTTATGCATCAATTGAAAGGTGGGTCGATGCTCTGTATTTTAGTGAAAACCGCATCATGTTTGGAGGCTTGGTTGAGGAAATAGAGCAACCGAAAGATAATTTGTGATGAGCTGGGTCGAAATTCTGTAATTTTACTTTTTGACTAATTTTTCGGAAACGAGCGATCGTATAACATTTTGGTTTGCAGTTGTGGGTAGAGCATTTAAATACCTTTCTTTTGATGTGCATTTTGATTGGGTGGGAAATAGTTTTGAAAATACTACTTTTTTCGGCAAGGGTTAGCCCACGATTTTCTCGAAAAACTGAAAAAAAATCATTTTTGTGATTTATGCATCAATTGAAAGGTGGGTCGATGCTCTGTATTTTAGTGAAAACCGCATCATGTTTGGAGGCTTGGTTGAGGAAATAGAGCAACCGAAAGATAATTTGTGATGAGCTGGGTCCAAATTCTGTAATTTTACTTTTTGACTAATTTTTCGGAAACGAGCGATCGTATAACATTTTGGTTTGCAGTTGTGGGTAGAGCATTTAAATACCTTTCTTTTGATGTGCATTTTGATTGGGTGGCAAATAGTTTTGAAAATACTACTTTTTCGGCAAGGGTTAGCCCACGATTTTCTCGAAAAACTGAAAAAAAATCATTTTTGAGATTTATGCATCAATTGAAAAGTGGGTCGATGCTCTGTATTTTAGTGAAAACCGCATCATGTTTGGAGGCTTGGTTGAGGAAATAGAGCAACCGAAAGATAATTTGTGATGAGCTGGGTCGAAATTCTGTAATTTTACTTTTTGACTAATTTTTCGGAAACGAGCGATCGTATAACATTTTGGTTTGCAGTTGTGGGTAGAGCATTTAAATACCTTTCTTTTGATGTGCATTTTGATTGGGTGGGAAATAGTTTTGAAAATACTACTTTTTTCGGCAAGGGTTAGCCCACGATTTTCTCGAAAAACTGAAAAAAAATCATTTTTGAGATTTATGCATCAATTGAAAGGTGGGTCGATGCTCTGTATTTTAGTGAAAACCGCATCATGTTTGGAGGCTTGGTTGAGGAAATAGAGCAACCGAAAGATAATTTGTGATGAGCTGGGTCGAAATTCTGTAATTTTACTTTTTGACTAATTTTTCGGAAACGAGCGATCGTATAACATTTTGGTTTGCAGTTGTGGGTAGAGCATTTAAATACCTTTCTTTTGATGTGCATTTTGATTGGGTGGGAAATAGTTTTGAAAATACTACTTTTTCGGCAATGGGTTAGCCCACGATTTTCTCGAAAAACTGAAAAAAAATCATTTTTGTGATTTATGCATCAATTGAAAGGTGGGTCGATGCTCTGTATTTTAGTGAAAACCGCATCATGTTTGGAGGCTTGGTTGAGGAAATAGAGCAACCGAAAGATAATTTGTGATGAGCTGGGTCGAAATTCTGTAATTTTACTTTTTGACTAATTTTTCGGAAACGAGCGATTGTATAACATTTTGGTTTGCAGTTGTGGGTAGAGCATTTAAATACCTTTCTTTTGATGTGCATTTTGATTGGGTGGGAAATAGTTTTGAAAATACTACTTTTTTCGGCAAGGGTTAGCCCACGATTTTCTCGAAAAACTGAAAAAAAATCATTTTTGTGATTTATGCATCAATTGAAAGGTGGGTCGATGCTCTGTATTTTAGTGAAAACCGCATCATGTTTGGAGGCTTGGTTGAGGAAATAGAGCAACCGAAAGATAATTTGTGATGAGCTGGGTCGAAATTCTGTAATTTTACTTTTTGACTAATTTTTCGGAAACGAGCGATCGTATAACATTTTGGTTTGCAGTTGTGGGTAGAGCATTTAAATACCTTTCTTTTGATGTGCATTTTGATTGGGTGGGAAATAGTTTTGAAAATACTACTTTTTTCGGCAAGGGTTAGCCCACGATTTTCTCGAAAAACTGAAAAAAAATCATTTTTGAGATTTATGCATCAGTTGAAAGGTGGGTCGATGCTCTGTATTTTAGTGAAAACCGCATCATGTTTGGAGGCTTGGTTGAGGAAATAGAGCAACCGAAAGATAATTTGTGATGAGCTGGGTCGAAATTCTGTAATTTTACTTTTTGACTAATTTTTCGGAAACGAGCGATCGTATAACATTTTGGTTTGCAGTTGTGGGTAGAGCATTTAAATACCTTTCTTTTGATGTGCATTTTGATTGGGTGGGAAATAGTTTTGAAAATACTACTTTTTTGGCAATGGGTTAGCCCACGATTTTCTCGAAAAACTGAAATAAAGTCATTTTTGAGGTTTATGCATCAATTGAAAGGTGGGTCGATGCTCTGTATTTTAGTGAAAACCGCATCATGTTTGGAGGCTTGGTTGAGGAAATAGAGCAACCGAAAGATAATTTGTGATGCGAGCTGGGTCGAAATTCTGTAATTTTACTTTTTGACTAATTTTTCGGAAACGAGCGATTGTATAACATTTTGGATTGCAGTTGTGGGTAGAGCATTTAAATACCTTTCTTTTGATGTGCATTTTGATTGGGTGGGAAATAGTTTTGAAAATACTACTTTTTTCGGCAAGGGTTAGCCCACGATTTTCTCGAAAAACTGAAAAAAAATCATTTTTGTGATTTATGCATCAATTGAAAGGTGGGTCGATGCTCTGTATTTTAGTGAAAACCGCATCATGTTTGGAGGCTTGGTTGAGGAAATAGAGCAACCGAAAGATAATTTGTGATGAGCTGGGTCGAAATTCTGTAATTTTACTTTTTGACTAATTTTTCGGAAACGAGCGATCGTATAACATTTTGGATTGCAGTTGTGGGTAGAGCATTTAAATACCTTTCTTTTGATGTGCATTTTGATTGGGTGGGAAATAGTTTTGAAAATACTACTTTTTTCGGCAAGGGTTAGCCCACGATTTTCTCGAAAAACTGAAAAAAAATCATTTTTGAGATTTATGCATCAATTAAAAGGTGGGTCGATGCTCTGTATTTTAGTGAAAACCGCATCATGTTTGGAGGCTTGGTTGAGGAAATAGAGCAACCGAAAGATATTTTGTGATGCGAGCTGGGTCGAAATTCTGTAATTTTACTTTTTGACTAATTTTTCGGAAACGAGCGATCGTATAACATTTTGGTTTGCAGTTGTGGGTAGAGCATTTAAATACCTTTCTTTTGATGTGTATTTTGATTGGTTGGGAAATAATTTTGAAAACACTACTTTTTTCGGCAAGGGTTAGCCCACGATTTTCTCGAAAAACTTAAAAAAAATCATTTTTGTGATTGATGCATCAATTGAAAGGTGGGTCGATTCTCTGTATTTTAGTGAAAACCGCATCATGTTTGGAGGCTTGGTTGAGGAAATAGAGCAACCGAAAGATAATTTGTGATGAGCTGGGTCGAAATTCTGTAATTTTACTTTTTGACTAATTTTTCGGAAACGAGCGATCGTATAACATTTTGGTTTGCAGTTGTGGGTAGAGCATTTAAATACATTTCTTTTGATGTGCATTTTGATTGGGGGGGAAATAGTTTTGAAAATACTACTATTTCGGCAAGGGTTAGCCCACGATTTTCTCGAAAAACTGAAAAAAAATCATTTTTGTGATTTATGCATCAATTGAAAGGTGGGTCGATGCTCTGTATTTTAGTGAAAACCGCATCATGTTTGGAGGCTTGGTTGAGGAAATAGAGCAACCGAAAGATAATTTGTGATGAGCTGGGTCGAAATTCTGTAATTTTGCTTTTTGACTAATTTTTCGGAAACGAGCGATCGTATAACATTTTGGTTTGCAGTTGTGGGTAGAGCATTTAAATACCTTTCTTTTGATGTGCATTTTGATTGGGTGGGAAATTGTTTTGAAAATACTACTTTTTTTGGCAAGGGTTAGCCCACGATTTTCTCGAAAAACTGAAAAAAATCATTTTTGAGATTTATGCATCAATTGAAAGGTGGGTCGATGCTCTGTATTTTAGTGAAAACCGCATCATGTTTGGAGGCTTGGTTGAGGAAATAGAGCAACCGAAAGATAATTTGTGATGAGCTGGGTCCAAATTCTGTAATTTTACTTTTTGACTAATTTTTCGGAAACGAGAGATCGTATAACATTTTGGTTTGCAGTTGTGGGTAGAGCATTTAAATACCTTTCTTTTGATGTGCATTTTGATTGGGTGGGAAATAGTTTTGAAAATACTACTTTTTTCGGCAAGGGTTAGCCCACGATTTTCTCGAAAAACTGAAAAAAAAATCATTTTTGTGATTTATGCATCAATTGAAAGGTGGGTCGATGCTCTGTATTTTAGTGAAAACCGCATCATGTTTGGAAGCTTGGTTGAGGAAATAGAGCAACCGAAAGATAATTTGTGATGAGCTGGGTCGAAATTCTGTAATTTTACTTTTTGACTAATTTTTCGGAAACGAGCGATCGTATAACATTTTGGTTTGCAGTTGTGGGTAGAGCATTTAAAATACCTTTCTTTTGATGTGCATTTTGATTGGGTGGGAAATAGTTTTGAAAATACTACTTTTTTTGGCAAGGGTTAGCCCACGATTTTCTCGAAAACTGAAAAAAAATCATTTTTGTGATTTATGCATCAATTGAAAGGTGGGTCGATGCTCTGTATTTTAGTGAAAACCGCATCATGTTTGGAGGCTTGGTTGAGGAAATAGAGCAACCGAAAGATAATTTGTGATGAGCTGGGTCGAAATTCTGTAATTTTACTTTTTGACTAATTTTTCGGAAACGAGCGATCGTATAACATTTTGGTTTGCAGTTGTGGGTAGAGCATTTTAATACCTTTCTTTTGATGTGTATTTTGATTGGGTGGGAAATAGTTTTGAAAATACTACTTTTTCGGCAATGGGTTAGCCCACGATTTTCTCGAAAAACTGAAAAAAAAATCATTTTTGTGATTTATGCATCAATTGAAAGGTGGGTCGATGCTCTGTATTTTAGTGAAAACCGCATCATGTTTGGAGGCTTGGTTGAGGAAATAGAGCAACCGAAAGATAATTTGTGATGAGCTGGGTCGAAATTCTGTAATTTTACTTTTTGACTAATTTTTCGGAAACGAGAGATCGTATAACATTTTGGTTTGCAGTTGTGGGTAGAGCATTTAAATACCTTTCTTTTGATGTGCATTTTGATTGGGTGGGAAATAGTTTTGAAAATACTACTTTTTTCGGCAAGGGTTAGCCCACGATTTTCTCGAAAAACTGAAAAAAAATCATTTTTGTGATTTATGCATCAATTGAAAGGTGGTTCGATGCTCTGTATTTTAGTGAAAACCGCATCATGTTTGGAGGCTTGGTTGAGGAAATAGAGCAACCGAAAGATAATTTGTGATGAGCTGGGTCGAAATTCTGTAATTTTACTTTTTGACTAATTTTTCGGAAACGAGCGATCGTATAACATTTTGGTTTGCAGTTGTGGGTAGAGCATTTAAATACCTTTCTTTTGATGTGCATTTTGATTGGGTGGGAAATAGTTTTGAAAATACTACTTTTTTCGGCAAGGGTTAGCCCACGATTTTCTCGAAAAACTGAAAAAAAATCATTTTTGTGATTTATGCATCAATTGAAAGGTGGGTCGATGCTCTGTATTTTAGTGAAAACCGCATCATGTTTGGAAGCTTGGTTGAGGAAATAGAGCAACCGAAAGATAATTTGTGATGAGCTGGGTCGAAATTCTGTAATTTTACTTTTTGACTAATTTTTCGGAAACGAGCGATCGTATAACATTTTGGTTTGCAGTTGTGGGTAGAGCATTTAAATACCTTTCTTTTGATGTGCATTTTGATTGGGTGGGAAATAGTTTTGAAAATACTACTTTTTTTGGCAAGGGTTAGCCCACGATTTTCTCGAAAAACTGAAAAAAATCATTTTTGTGATTTATGCATCAATTGAAAGGTGGGTCGATGCTCTGTATTTTAGTGAAAACCGCATCATGTTTGGAGGCTTGGTTGAGGAAATAGAGCAACCGAAAGATAATTTGTGATGAGCTGGTCGAAATTCTGTAATTTTACTTTTTGACTAATTTTTCGGAAACGAGCGATCGTATAACATTTTGGTTTGCAGTTGTGGGTAGAGCATTTTAATACCTTTCTTTTGATGTGTATTTTGATTGGGTGGGAAATAGTTTTGAAAATACTACTTTTTCGGCAATGGGTTAGCCCACGATTTTCTCGAAAAACTGAAAAAAAAAATCATTTTTGTGATTTATGCATCAATTGAAAGGTGGGTCGATGCTCTGTATTTTAGTGAAAACCGCATCATGTTTGGAGGCTTGGTTGAGGAAATAGAGCAACCGAAAGATAATTTGTGATGAGCTGGGTCGAAATTCTGTAATTTTACTTTTTGACTAATTTTTCGGAAACGAGAGATCGTATAACATTTTGGTTTGCAGTTGTGGGTAGAGCATTTAAATACCTTTCTTTTGATGTGCATTTTGATTGGGTGGGAAATAGTTTTGAAAATACTACTTTTTTCGGCAAGGGTTAGCCCACGATTTTCTCGAAAAACTGAAAAAAAATCATTTTTGTGATTTATGCATCAATTGAAAGGTGGTTCGATGCTCTGTATTTTAGTGAAAACCGCATCATGTTTGGAGGCTTGGTTGAGGAAATAGAGCAACCGAAAGATAATTTGTGATGAGCTGGGTCGAAATTCTGTAATTTTACTTTTTGACTAATTTTTCGGAAACGAGCGATCGTATAACATTTTGGTTTGCAGTTGTGGGTAGAGCATTTAAATACCTTTCTTTTGATGTGCATTTTGATTGGGTGGGAAATAGTTTTGAAAATACTACTTTTTCGGCAAGGGTTAGCCCACGATTTTCTCGAAAAACTGAAAAAAAATCATTTTTGTGATTTATGCATCAATTGAAAGGTGGGTCGGTGCTCTGTATTTTAGTGAAAACCGCATCATGTTGGAGGCTTGGTTGAGGAAATAGAGCAACCGAAAGATAATTTGCGATGAGCTGGGTCGAAATTCTGTAATTTTACTTTTTGACTAATTTTTCGGAAACGAGAGATCGTATAACATTTTGGTTTGCAGTTGTGGGTAGAGCATTTAAATACCTTTCTTTTGATGTGTATTTTGATTGGGTGGGAAATAGTTTTGAAAATACTACTTTTTTGGCAATGGGTTAGCCCATGATTTTCTCGAAAAACTGAAAAAAAATCATTTTTGTGATTTATGCATCAATTGAAAGGTGGGTCGATGCTCTGTATTTTAGTGAAAAACGCATCATGTTTGGAGGCTTGGTTGAGGAAATAGAGCAACCGAAAGATAATTTGTGATGAGCTGGGTCGAAATTCTGTAATTTTACTTTTTGACTAATTTTTCGGAAACGAGCGATCGTATAACATTTTGGTTTTCAGTTGTGGGTAGAGCATTTAAATACCTTTCTTTTGATGTGCATTTTGATTGGGTGGGAAATAGTTTTGAAAATACTACTTTTTTCGGCAAGGGTTAGCCCACGATTTTCTCGAAAAACTGAAAAAAAATCATTTTTGTGATTTATGCATCAATTGAAAGGTGGGTCGATGCTCTGTATTTTAGTGAAAACCGCATCATGTTTGGAGGCTTGGTTGAGGAAATAGAGCAACCGAAAGATAATTTGTGATGAGCTGGGTCGAAATTCTGTAATTTTGCTTTTTGACTAATTTTTCGGAAACGAGCGATCGTATAACATTTTGGTTTGCAGTTGTTGGTAGAGCATTTAAATACCTTTCTTTTGATGTGTATTTTGATTGGGTGGGAAATAGTTTTGAAAATACTACTTTTTCGGCAAGGGTTAGCCCACGATTTTCTCGAAAAACTGAAAAAAAATCATTTTTGTGATTTATGCATCAATTGAAAGGTGGGTCGATGCTCTGTATTTTAGTGAAAACCGCATCATGTTTGGAGGCTTGGTTGAGGAAATAGAGCAACCGAAAGATAATTTGTGATGAGCTGGGTCGAAATTCTGTAATTTAACTTTTTGACTAATTTTTCGGAAACGAGCGATCGTATAACATTTTGGTTTGCAGTTGTGGGTAGAGCATTTAAATACCTTTCTTTTGATGTGCATTTTGATTGGGTAAATAGTTTTGAAAATACTACTTTTTCGGCAAGGGTTAGCCCACGATTTTCTCGAAAAACTGAAAAAAAATCATTTTTGAGATTTATGCATCAATTGAAAGGTGGGTCGATGCTCTGTATTTTAGTGAAAACCGCATCATGTTTGGAGGCTTGGTTGAGGAAATAGAGCAACCGAAAGATAATTTGTGATGAGCTGGGTCGAAATTCTGTTATTTTACTTTTTGACTAATTTTTCGGAAACGAGCGATCGTATAACATTTTGGTTTGCAGTTGTGGGTAGAGCATTTAAATAACTTTCTTTTGATGTGCATTTTGATTGGGTGGGAAATAGTTTTGAAAATACTACTTTTTTCGGCAAGGGTTAGCCCACGATTTTCTCGAAAAACTGAAAAAAAATCATTTTTGAGATTTATGCATCAATTGAAAGGTGGGTCGATGCTCTGTATTTTAGTGACAACCGCATCATGTTTGGAGGCTTGGTTGAGGAAATAGAGCAACCGAAAGATAATTTGTGATGAGCTGGGTCGAAATTCTGTAATTTTACTTTTTGACTAATTTTTCGGAAACGAGCGATCGTATAACATTTTGGTTTGCAGTTGTGGGTAGAGCATTTAAATACCTTTCTTTTGATGTGCATTTTGATTGGGTGGGAAATAGTTTTGAAAATACTACTTTTTTCGGCAAGGGTTAGCCCACGATTTTCTCGAAAAACTGAAAAAAAATCATTTTTGTGATTTATGCATCAATTGAAAGGTGGGTCGATGCTCTGTATTTTAGTGAAAACCGCATCATGTTTGGAGGCTTGGTTGAGGAAATAGAGCAACCGAAAGATAATTTGTGATGAGCTGGGTCGAAATTCTGTAATTTTACTTTTTGACTAATTTTTCGGAAACGAGCGATCGTATAACATTTTGGTTTGCAGTTGTGGGTAGAGCATTTAAATACCTTTCTTTTGATGTGCATTTTGATTGGGTGGGAAATAGTTTTGAAAATACTACTTTTTTCGGCAAGGGTTAGCCCACGATTTTCTCGAAAAACTGAAAAAAAATCATTTTTGAGATTTATGCATCAATTGAAAGGTGGGTCGATGCTCTGTATTTTAGTGAAAACCGCATCATGTTTGGAGGCTTGGTTGAGGAAATAGAGCAACCGAAAGATAATTTGTGATGAGCTGGGTCGAAATTCTGTAATTTTACTTTTTGACTAATTTTTCGGAAACGAGCGATCGTATAACATTTTGGTTTGCAGTTGTGGGTAGAGCATTTAAATACCTTTCTTTTGATGTGCATTTTGATTGGGTGGGAAATAGTTTTGAAAATACTACTTTTTTCGGCAAGGGTTAGCCCACGATTTTCTCGAAAAACTGAAAAAAAATCATTTTTGTGATTTATGCATCAATTGAAAGGTGGGTCGATGCTCTGTATTTTAGTGAAAACCGCATCATGTTTGGAGGCTTGGTTGAGGAAATAGAGCAACCGAAAGATAATTTGTGATGAGCTGGGTCGAAATTCTGTAATTTTACTTTTTGACTAATTTTTCGGAAACGAGCGATCGTATAACATTTTGGTTTGCAGTTGTGGGTAGAGCATTTAAATATCTTTCTTTTGATGTGCATTTTGATTGGGTGGGAAATAGTTTTGAAAATACTACTTTTTTCGGCAAGGGTAAGCCCACGATTTTCTCGAAAAACTGAAAAAAATCATTTTTGAGATTTATGCATCAATTGAAAGGTGGGTCGATGCTCTGTACTTTAGTGAAAACCGCATCATGTTTGGAGGCTTGGTTGAGGAAATAGAGCAACCGAAAGATAATTTGTGATGAGCTGGGTCGAAATTCTGTAATTGTACTTTTTGACTAATTTTTCGGAAACGAGCGATCGTATAACATTTTGGTTTGCAGTTGTGGGTAGAGCATTTAAATACCTTTCTTTTGATGTGCATTTTGATTGGGTGGGAAATAGTTTTGAAAATACTACTTTTTTCGACAAGGGTTAGCCCACGATTTTCTCGAAAAACTGAAAAAAAATCAATTTTTGGGATTTATGCATCAATTGAAAGGTGGGTCGATGCTCTGTATTTTAGTGAAAACCGCATCATGTTTGGAGGCTTGGTTGAGGAAATAGAGCAACCGAAAGATAATTTGTGATGAGCTGGGTCGAAATTCTGTAATTTTACTTTTTGACTAATTTTTCGGAAACGAGCGATCGTATAACATTTTGGTTTGCAGTTGTGGGTAGAGCATTTAAATACCTTTCGTTTGATGTGTATTTTGATTGGGTGGGAAATAGTTTTGAAAATACTACTTTTTTCGGCAAGGGTAAGCCCACGATTTTCTCGAAAAACTGAAAAAAAATCATTTTTGTGATTTATGCATCAATTGAAAGGTGGGTCGAAGCTCTGTATTTTAGTGAAAACCGCATCGTGTTTGGAGGCTTGGTTGAGGAAATAGAGCAACCGAAAGATAATTTGTGATGAGCTGGGTCGAAATTCTGTAATTTTACTTTTTGACTAATTTTTCGGAAACGAGCGATCGTATAACATTTTGGTTTGCAGTTGTGGGTAGAGCATTTAAATACCTTTCTTTTGATGTGCATTTTGATTGGGTGGGAAATAGTTTTGAAAATACTACTTTTTTCGGCAAGGGTTAGCCCACGATTTTCTCGAAAAACTGAAAAAAAATCATTTTTGAGATTTATGCATCAATTGAAAGGTGGGTCGATGCTCTGTATTTTAGTGACAACCGCATCATGTTTGGAGGCTTGGTTGAGGAAATAGAGCAACCGAAAGATAATTTGTGATGAGCTGGGTCGAAATTCTGTAATTTTACTTTTTGACTAATTTTTCGGAAAAGAGAGATCGTATAACATTTTGGTTTGCAGTTGTGGGTAGAGCATTTAAATACCTTTCTTTTGATGTGCATTTTGATTGGGTGGGAAATAGTTTTGAAAATACTACTTTTTTCGGCAAGGGTTAGCCCACGATTTTCTCGAAAAACTGAAAAAAAATCATTTTTGTGATTTATGCATCAATTGAAAGCTGGGTCGATGCTCTGTATTTTAGTGAAAACCGCATCATGTTTGGAGGCTTGGTTGAGGATATAGAGCAACCGAAAAATAATTTGTGATGAGCTGGGTCGAAATTCTGTAATTTTACTTTTTGACTAATTTTTCGGAAAAGAGAGATCGTATAACATTTTGGTTTGCAGTTGTGGGTAGAGCATTTAAATACCTTTCTTTTGATGTGCATTTTGATTGGGTGGGAAATAGTTTTGAAAATACTACTTTTTTCGGCAAGGGTTAGCCCACGATTTTCTCGAAAAACTGAAAAAAAATCATTTTTGAGATTTATGCATCAATTGAAAGGTGGGTCGATGCTCTGTATTTTAGTGAAAACCGCATCATGTTTGGAGGCTTGGTTGAGGAAATAGAGCAACCGAAAGATAATTTGTGATGAGCTGGGTCGAAATTCTGTAATTTTACTTTTTGACTAATTTTTCGGAAACGAGCGATCGTATAACATTTTGGTTTGCAGTTGTGGGTAGAGCATTTAAATACCTTTCTTTTGATGTGCATTTTGATTGGGTGGGAAATAGTTTTGAAAATACTACTTTTTTCGGCAAGGGTTAGCCCACGATTTTCTCGAAAAACTGAAAAAAAATAATTTTTGAGATTTATGCATCAATTGAAAGGTGGGTCGATGCTCTGTATTTTAGTGAAAACCGCATCATGTTTGGAGGCTTGGTTGAGGAAATAGAGCAACCGAAAGATAATTTGTGATGAGCTGGGTCGAAATTCTGTAATTTTACTTTTTGACTAATTTTTCGGAAACGAGCGATCGTATAACATTTTGGTTTGCAGTTGTGGGTAGAGCATTTAAATACCTTTCTTTTGATGTGCATTTTGATTGGGTGGGAAATAGTTTTGAAAATACTACTTTTTCGGCATGGGTTAGCCCACGATTTTCTCGAAAAACTGAAAAAAAATCATTTTTGTGATTTATGCATCAATTGAAAGGTGGGTCGATGCTCTGTATTTTAGTGAAAACCGCATCATGTTTGGAGGCTTGGTTGAGGAAATAGAGCAACCGAAAGATAATTTTGTGATGAGCTGGGTCGAAATTCTGTAATTTTACTTTTTGACTAATTTTTCGGAAACGAGCGATCGTATAACATTTTGGTTTGCAGTTGTGGGTAGAGCATTTAAATACCTTTCTTTTGATGTGCATTTTGATTGGGTGGGAAATAGTTTTGAAAATACTACTTTTTTCGGCAAGGGTTA
This sequence comes from Eupeodes corollae, assembly GCF_945859685.1. Lineage (NCBI taxonomy): Eukaryota > Metazoa > Arthropoda > Insecta > Diptera > Syrphidae > Eupeodes > Eupeodes corollae. Next base: position 170,702,348 of record NC_079147.1, on the reverse strand, counting down.
GCCCACGATTTTCTCGAAAAACTGAAAAAAAATCATTTTTGAGATTTATGCATCAATTGAAAGGTGAGTTGATGCTCTGTATTTTAGTGAAAACCGCATCATGTTTGGAGGCTTGGTTGAGGAAATAGAGCAACCGAAAGATAATTTGTGATGAGCTGGGTCGAAATTCTGTAATTTTACTTTTTGACTAATTTTTCGGAAACGAGCGATCGTATAACATTTTGGTTTGCAGTTGTGGGTAGAGCATTTAAATACCTTTCTTTTGATGTGCATTTTGATTGGGTGGGAAATAGTTTTGAAAATACTACTTTTTTCGGCAAGGGTTAGCCCACGATTTTCTCGAAAAACTGAAAAAAAATAATTTTTGAGATTTATGCATCAATTGGGTGGGTCGATGCTCTGTATTTTAGTGAAAACCGCATCATGTTTGGAGGCTTGGTTGAGGAAATAGAGCAACCGAAAGATAATTTGTGATGAGCTGGTTCGAAATTCTGTAACTTTACTTTTTGACTAATTTTTCGGAAACGAGCGATCGTATAACATTTTGGTTTGCAGTTGTGGGTAGAGCATTTAAATACCTTTCTTTTGATGTGCATTTTGATTGGGTGGGAAATAGTTTTGAAAATACTACTTTTTTCGGCAAGGGTTAGCCCACGATTTTCTCGAAAAACTGAAAAAAAATCATTTTTGAGACTTATGCATCAATTGAAAGGTGGGTCGATGCTCTGTATTTTAGTGAAAACCGCATCATGTTTGGAGGCTTGGTTGAGGAAATAGAGCAACCGAAAGATAATTTGTGATGAGCTGGGTCGAAATTCTGTAATTTTACTTTTTGACTAATTTTTCGGAAACGAGCGATCGTATAACATTTTGGTTTGCAGTTGTGGGTAGAGCATTTAAATACCTTTCTTTTGATGTGCATTTTGATTGGGTGGGAAATAGTTTTGAAAATACTACTTTTTTCGGCAAGGGTTAGCCCACGATTTTCTCGAAAAACTGAAAAAAAATCATTTTTGAGATTTATGCATCAATTGAAAGGTGGGTCGATGCTCTGTATTTTAGTGAAAACCGCATCATGTTTGGAGGCTTGGTTGAGGAAATAGAGCAACCGAAAGATAATTTGTGATGAGCTGGGTCGAAATTCTGTAATTTTACTTTTTGACTAATTTTTCGGAAACGAGCGATCGTATAACATTTTGGTTTGCAGTTGTGGGTAGAGCATTTAAATACCTTTCTTTTGATGTGCATTTTGATTGGGTGGGAAATAGTTTTGAAAATACTACTTTTTTCGGCAAGGGTTAGCCCACGATTTTCTCGAAAACTTGAAAAAAAATCATTTTTGTGATATATGCATCAATTGAAAGCTGGGTCGATGCTCTGTATTTTAGTGAAAACCGCATCATGTTTGGAGGCTTGGTTGAGGAAATAGAGCAACCGAAAGATAATTTGTGATGAGCTGGGTCGAAATTCTGTAATTTTACTTTTTGACTAATTTTTCGGAAAAGAGAGATCGTATAACATTTTGGTTTGCAGTTGTGGGTAGAGGATTTAAATACCTTTCTTTTGAAGTGCATTTTGATTGGGTGGGAAATAGTTTTGAAAATACTACTTTTTTCGGCAAGGGTTAGCCCACGATTTTCTCGAAAAACTGAAAAAAAATCATTTTTGTGATTTATGCATCAATTGAAAGGTGGGTCGAAGCTCTGTATTTTAGTGAAATCCGCATCATGTTTGGAGGCTTGGTTGAGGAAATAGAGCAACCGAAAGATAATTTGTGATGAGCTAGGTCGAAATTCTGTAATTTTACTTTTTGACTAATTTTTCGGAAACGAGCGATCGTATAACATTTTAGTTTGCAGTTGTGGGTAGAGCATTTAAATACCTTTCTTTTGATGTGCATTTTGATTGGGTGGGAAATAGTTTTGAAAATACTACTTTTTTCGGCAAGGGTTAGTCCACGATTTTCTCGAAAAACTGAAAAAAAATCATTTTTGAGATTTATGCATCAATTGAAAGGTGGGTCGATGCTCTGTATTTTAGTGACAACCGCATCATGTTTGGAGGCTTGGTTGAGGAAATAGAGCAACCGAAAGATAATTTGTGATGAGCTGGGTCGAAATTCTGTAATTTTACTTTTTGACTAATTTTTCGGAAACGAGCGATCGTATAACATTTTGGTTTGCAGTTGTGGGTAGAGCATTTAAATACCTTTCTTTTGATGTGCATTTTGATTGGGTGGGAAATAGTTTTGAAAATACTACTTTTTCGGCACGATTTTCTCGAAAAACTGAAAAAAAATCATTTTTGAGATTTATGCCTCAATTGAAAGGTGGGTCGATGCTCTGTATTTTAGTGAAAACCGCATCATGTTTGGAGGCTTGGTTGAGGAAATAGAGCAACCGAAAGATAATTTGTGATGAGCTGGGTCGAAATTCTGTAATTTTACTTTTTGACTAATTTTTCGGAAAAGAGCGATCGTATAACATTTTGGTTTGCAATTTGATTGGGTGGGAAATAGTTTTGAAAATACTACTTTTTTCGGCAAGGGTTAGCCCACGATTTTCTCGAAAAACTGAAAAAAAATCATTTTTGAGATTTATGCATCAATTGAAAGGTGGGTCGATGCTCTGTATTTTAGTGAAAACCGCATCATGTTTGGAGGCTTGGTTGAGGAAATAGAGCAACCGAAAGATAATTTGTGATGAGCTGGGTCGAAATTCTGTAATTTTACTTTTTGACTAATTTTTCGGAAACGAGCGATCGTATAACATTTTGGTTTGCAGTTGTGGGTAGAGCATTTAAATACCTTTCTTTTGATGTGCATTTTGATTGGGTGGGAAATAGTTTTGAAAATACTACTTTTTTCGGCAAGGGTTAGCCCACGATTTTCTCGAAAAACTGAAAAAAAATCATTTTTGAGACTTATGCATCAATTGAAAGGTGGGTCGATGCTCTGTATTTTAGTGAAAACCGCATCATGTTTGGAGGCTTGGTTGAGGAAATAGAGCAACCGAAAGATAATTTGTGATGAGCTGGGTCGAAATTCAGTAATTTTAATTTTTGACAAATTTTTCGGAAACGCGCGATCGTATAACATTTTGGTTTGCAGTTGTGGGTAGAGCATGAAAATACTTCTTTTTTCGGAAAGGGTTAGCCCACGATTTTCTCGAAAAACTGAAAAAAAATCATTTTTGAGATTTATGCATCAATTGAAAGGTGGGTAGATGCTCTGTATTTTAGTGAAAACCGCATCATGTTTGGAGGCTTGGTTAAGAAAATAGCGCAACTGAAAGATAATTTGTGATGAGCTGGGTCGAAATTCTGTAATTTTACTTTTTGACTAATTTTTCGGAAACAAGCGATCGTATAACATTTTGGTTTGCAGTTGTGGGTAGAGCATTTAAATACCTTTCTTTTGATGTGCATTTTGATTGGGTGGGAAATAGTTTTGAAAATACTACTTTTTTCGGCAAGGGTTAGCCCACGATTTTCTCGAAAAACTGAAAAAAAATCATTTTTGTGATTTATGCATCAATTGAAAGGTGGGTCGATGCTCTGTATTTTAGTGAAAACCGCATCATGTTTGGAGGCTTGGTTGAGGAAATAGAGCAACCGAAAGATAATTTGTGATGAGCTGGGTCGAAATTCTGTAATTTTACTTTTTGACTAATTTTTCGGAAACGAGCGATCGTATAACATTTTGGTTTGCAGTTGTGGGTAGAGCATTTAAATACCTTTCTTTTGATGTGCATTTTGATTGGGTGGGAAATAGTTTTGAAAATACTACTTTTTCGGCAATGGGTTAGCCCACGATTTTCTCGAAAAACTGAAAAAAATCATTTTTTGTGATTTATGCATCAATTGAAAGGTGGGTCGATGCTCTGTATTTTAGTGAAAACCGCATCATGTTTGGAGGCTTGGTTGAGGAAATAGAGCAACCGAAAGATAATTTGTGATGAGCTGGGTCGAAATTCTGTAATTTTACTTTTTGACTAATTTTTCGGAAAAGAGAGATCGTATAACATTTTGGTTTGCAGTTGTGGTTAGAGCATTTAAATACCTTTCTTTTGATGTGCATTTTGATTGGGTGGGAAATAGTTCTGAAAATACTAGTTTTTTCGGCAAGGGTTAGCCCACGATTTTCTTGAAAAACTGAAAAAAAATCATTTTTGTGATTTATGCATCAATTGAAAGGTGGGTCGATGCTCTGTATTTTAGTGAAAACCGCATCATGTTTGGAGGCTTGGTTGAGGAAATAGAGCAACCGAAAGATAATTTGTGATGAGCTGGGTCGAAATTCTGTAATTTTACTTTTTGACTAATTTTTCGGAAACGAGCGATCGTATAACATTTTGGTTTGCAGTTGTGGGTAGAGCATTTAAATACCTTTCTTTTGATGTGCATTTTGATTGGGTGGGAAATAGTTTTGAAAATACTACTTTTTTCGGCAAGGGTTAGCCCACGATTTTCTCGAAAAACTGAAAAAAAATCATTTTTGAGATTTATGCATCAATTGAAAGGTGGGTCGATGCTCTGTATTTTGGTGAAAACCGCATAATGTTTGGAGGCTTGGTTGAGGAAATAGAGCAACCGAAAGATAATTTGTGATGAGCTGGGTCGAAATTCTGTAATTTTACTTTTTGACTAATTTTTCGGAAACAAGCGATCGTATAACATTTTGGTTTGCAGTTGTGGGTAGAGCATTTAAATACCTTTCTTTTGATGTGCATTTTGATTGGGTGGGAAATAGTTTTTAAAATACTACTTTTTTCGGCAAGGGTTAGCCCACGATTTTCTCGAAAAACTGAAAAAAAATCATTTTTGTGATTTATGCATCAATTGAAAGGTGGGTCGAAGCTCTGTATTTTAGTGAAAACCGCATCATGTTTGGAGGCTTGGTTGAGGAAATAGAGCAACCGAAAGATAATTTGTGATGAGCTGGGTCGAAATTCTGTAATTTTACTTTTTGACTAATTTTTCGGAAACGAGCGATCGTATAACATTTTGGTTTGCAGTTGTGGGTAGAGCATTTAAATACCTTTCTTTTGATGTGCATTTTGATTGGGTGGGAAATAGTTTTGAAAATACTACTTTTTCGGCAAGGGTTAGCCCACGATTTTCTCGAAAAACTGAAAAAAAAAATCATTTTTGAGATTTATGCATCAATTGAAAGGTGGGTCGATGCTCTGTATTTTAGTGAAAACCGCATCATGTTTGGAGGCTTGGTTGAGGAAATAGAGCAACCGAAAGATAATTTGTGATGAGCTGGGTCGAAATTCTGTAATTTTACTTTTTGACTAATTTTTCGGAAACGAGCGATCGTATAACATTTTGGTTTGCAGTTGTGGGTAGAGCATTTAAATACCTTTCTTTTGATGTGCATTTTGATTGGGTGGGAAATAGTTTTGAAAATACTACTTTTTTCGGCAAGGGTTAGCCCACGATTTTCTCGAAAAACTGAAAAAAAATCATTTTTGAGATTTATGCATCAATTGAAAGGTGGGTCGATGCTCTGTATTTTAGTGAAAACCGCATCATGTTTGGAGGCTTGGTTGAGGAAATAGAGCAACCGAAAGATAATTTGTGATGAGCTGGGTCGAAATTCTGTAATTTTACTTTTTGACTAATTTTTCGGAAAAGAGAGATCGTATAACATTTTGGTTTGCAGTTGTGGGTAGAGCATTTAAATACCTTTCTTTTGATGTGCATTTTGATTGGGTGGGAAATAGTTTTGAAAATACTACTTTTTTCGGCAAGGGTAAGCCCACGATTTTCTCGAAAAACTGAAAAAAAATCATTTTTGAGATTTATGCATCAATTGAAAGGTGGGTCGATGCTCTGTATTTTAGTGAAAACCGCATCATGTTTGGAGGCTTGGTTGAGGAAATAGAGCAACCGAAAGATAATTTGTGATGAGCTGGGTCGAAATTCTGTAATTTTATTTTTTGACTAATTTTTCGGAAACGAGCGATCGTATAACATTTTGGTTTGCAGTTGTGGGTAGAGCATTTAAATACCTTTCTTTTGATGTGCATTTTGATTGGGTGGGAAATAGTTTTGAAAATACTACTTTTTTCGGCAAGGGTAAGCCCACGATTTTCTCGAAAAACTGAAGAAAAAATCATATTTGAGATTTATGCATCAATTGAAAGGTGGGTCGATGCTCTGTATTTTAGTGAAAACCGCATCATGTTTGGAGGCTTGGTTGAGGAAATAGAGCAACCGAAAGATAATTTGTGATGAGCTGGGTCGAAATTCTGTAATTTTACTTTTTGACTAATTTTTCGGAAACGAGCGATCGTATAACATTTTGGTTTGCAGTTGTGGGTAGAGCATTTAAATACCTTTCTTTTGATGTGCATTTTGATTGGGTGGGAAATAGTTTTGAAAATACTACTTTTTCGGCAAGGGTTAGCCCACGATTTTCTCGAAAAACTGAAAAAAAATCATTTTTGTGATTTATGCATCAATTGAAAGGTGGGTCGATGCTCTGTATTTTAGTGAAAACCACATCATGTTTGGAGGCTTGGTTGAGGAAATAGAGCAACCGAAAGATAATTTGTGATGAGCTGGGTCGAAATTCTGTAATTTTACTTTTTGACTAATTTTTCGGAAACGAGCGATCGTATAACATTTTGGTTTGCAGTTGTGGGTAGAGCATTTAAATACCTTTCTTTTGATGTGCATTTTGATTGTGTGGGAAATAGTTTTGAAAATACTACTTTTTTCGGCAAGGGTTAGCCCACGATTTTCTCGAAAAACTGAAAAAAAAATCATTTTTGAGATTTATGCATCAATTGAAAGGTGGGTCGATGCTCTGTATTTTAGTGACAACCGCATCATGTTTGGAGGCTTGGTTGAGGAAATAGAGCAACCGAAAGATAATTTGTGATGAGCTGGGTCGAAATTCTGTAATTTTACTTTTTGACTAATTTTTCGGAAACGAGCGATCGTATAACATTTTGGTTTGCAGTTGTGGGTAGAGCATTTAAATACCTTTCTTTTGATGTGCATTTTGATTGGGTGGGAAATAGTTTTGAAAATACTACTTTTTTCGGCAAGGGTTAGCCCATGATTTTCTCGAAAAACTGAAAAAAAAAATCATTTTTGAGATTTATGCATCAATTGAAAGGTGGGTCGATGCTCTGTATTTTAGTGACAACCGCATCATGTTTGGAGGCTTGGTTGAGGAAATAGAGCAACCGAAAGATAATTTGTGATGAGCTGGGTCGAAATTCTGTAATTTTACTTTTTGACTAATTTTTCGGAAACGAGCGATCGTATAACATTTTGGTTTGCAGTTGTGGGTAGAGCATTTAAATACCTTTCTTTTGATGTGCATTTTGATTGGGTGGGAAATAATTTTGAAAATACTACTTTTTTCGGCAAGGGTTAGCCCACGATTTTCTCGAAAAACTGAAAAAAAATCATTTTTGAGATTTATGCATCAATTGAAAGGTGGGTCGATGCTCTGTATTTTAGTGAAAACCGCATCATGTTTGGAGGCTTGGTTGAGGAAATAGAGCAACCGAAAGATAATTTGTGATGAGCTGGGTCGAAATTCTGTAATTTTACTTTTTGACTAATTTTTCGGAAACGAGCGATCGTATAACATTTTGGTTTGCAGTTGTGGGTAGAGCATTTAAATACCTTTCTTTTGATGTGCATTTTGATTGGGTGGGAAATAGTTTTGAAAATACTAATTTTTTCGGCAAGGGTTAGCCCACGATTTTTTCGAAAAACTGAAAAAAAATCATTTTTGTGATTTATGCATCAATTGAAAGGTGGGTCGATGCTCTGTATTTTAGTGAAAACTGCATCATGTTTGGAGGCTTGGTTGAGGAAATAGAGCAACCGAAAGATAATTTGTGATGAGCTGGGTCGAAATTCTGTAATTTTACTTTTTGACTAATTTTTCGGAAACGAGCGATCGTATAACATTTTGGTTTGCAGTTGTGGGTAGAGCATTTAAATACCTTTCTTTTGATGTGCATTTTGATTGGGTGGGAAATAGTTTTGAAAATACTACTTTTTTCGGCAAGGGTTAGCCCACGATTTTCTCGAAAAACTGAAAAAAAATCATTTTTGTGATTTATGCATCAATTGAAAGGTGGGTCGATGCTCTGTATTTTAGTGAAAACCGCATCATGTTTGGAGGCTTGGTTGAGGAAATAGAGCAACCGAAAGATAATTTGTGATGAGCTGGGTCGAAATTCTGTAATTTTACTTTTTGACTAATTTTTCGGAAACGAGCGATCGTATAACATTTTGGTTTGCAGTTGTGGGTAGAGCATTTAAATACCTTTCTTTTGATGTGCATTTTGATTGGGTGGGAAATAGTTTTGAAAATACTACTTTTTCGGCAATGGGTTAGCCCACGATTTTCTCGAAAAACTGAAAAAAAATCATTTTTGTGATTTATGCATCAATTGAAAGGTGGGTCGATGCTCTGTATTTTAGTGAAAACCGCATCATGTTTGGAGGCTTGGTTGAGGAAATAGAGCAACCGAAAGATAATTTGTGATGAGCTGGGTCGAAATTCTGTAATTTTACTTTTTGACTAATTTTTCGGAAACGAGCGATCGTATAACATTTTGGTTTGCAGTTGTGGGTAGAGCATTTAAATACCTTTCTTTTGATGTGCATTTTGATTGGGTGGGAAATAGTTTTGAAAATACTTCTTTTTTCGGCAAGGGTTAGCCCACGATTTTCTCGAAAAACTGAAAAAAAATCATTTTTGAGATTTATGCATCAATTAAAAGGTGGGTCGATGCTCTGTATTTTAGTGAAAACCGCATCATGTTTGGAGGCTTGGTTGAGGAAATAGAGCAACCGAAAGATAATTTGTGATGAGCTGGGTCGAAATTCTGTAATGTTACTTTTTGACTAATTTTTCGGAAACGAGCGATCGTATAACATTTTGGTTTGCAGTTGTGGGTAGAGCATTTAAATACCTTTCTTTTGATGTGCATTTTAATTGGGTGGGAAATAGTTTTGAAAATACTTCTTTTTTCGGCAAGGGTTAGCCCACGATTTTCTCGAAAAACTGAAAAAAAATCATTTTTGTGATTTATGCATCAATTGAAAGGTGGGTCGATGCTCTGTATTTTAGTGAAAACCGCATCATGTTTGGAGGCTTGGTTGAGGAAATAGAGCAACCGAAAGATAATTTGTGATGAGCTGGGTCGAAATTCTGTAATTTTACTTTTTGACTAATTTTTCGGAAACGAGCGATCGTATAACATTTTGGTTTGCAGTTGTGGGTAGAGCATTTAAATACCTTTCTTTTGATGTGCATTTTGATTGGGTGGGAAATAGTTTTGAAAATACTACTTTTTTCGGCAAGGGTTAGCCCATGATTTTCTCGAAAAACTGAAAAAAAAATCATTTTTGAGATTTATGCATCAATTGAAAGGTGGGTCGGTGCTCTGTATTTTAGTGACAACCGCATCATGTTTGGAGGCTTGGTTGAGGAAATAGAGCAACCGAAAGATAATTTGTGATGAGCTGGGTCGAAATTCTGTAATTTTACTTTTTGACTAATTTTTCGGAAACGAGCGATCGTATAATATTTTGGTTTGCAGTTGTGGGTAGAGCATTTAAATACCTTTCTTTTGATGTGCATTTTGATTGGGTGGGAAATAGTTTTGAAAATACTACTTTTTTCGGCAAGGGTTAGCCCACGATTTTCTCGAAAAACTGAAAAAAAAATCATTTTTGAGATTTATGCATCAATTGAAAGGTGGGTCGATGCTCTGTATTTTAGTGAAAAACGCATCATGTTTGGAGGCTTGGTTGAGGAAATAGAGCAACCGAAAGATAATTTGTGATGAGCTGGGTCGAAATTCTGTAATTTTACTTTTTGAATAATTTTTCGGAAACAAGCGATCGTATAACATTTTGGTTTGCAGTTGTGGGTAGAGCATTTAAATAGCTTTCTTTTGATGTGCATTTTGATTGGGTGGGAAATAGTTTTGAAAATACTACTTTTTTCGGCAAGGGTTAGCCCACGATTTTCTCGAAAAACTGAAAAAAAATCATTTTTGTGATTTATGCATCAATTAAAAGGTGGGTCGATGCTCTGTATTTTAGTGAAAACCGCATCATGTTTGGAGGCTTGGTTGAGGAAATAGAGCAACCGAAAGATAATTTGTGATGAGCTGGGTCGAAATTCTGTAATTTTACTTTTTGACTAATTTTTCGGAAACGAGCGATCGTATAACATTTTGGTTTGCAGTTGTGGGTAGAGCATTTAAATACCTTTCTTTTGATGTGCATTTTGATTGGGTGGGAAATAGTTTTGAAAATACTACTTTTTCGGCAAGGGTTAGCCCACGATTTTCTCGAAAAACTGAAAAAAATCATTTTTGTGATTTATGCATCAATTGAAAGGTGGGTCGATGCTCTGTATTTTAGTAAAAACCGCATCATGTTTGGAGGCTTGGTTGAGGAAATAGAGCAACAGAAAGATAATTTGTGATGAGCTGGGTCGAAATTCTGTAATTTTACTTTTTGACTAATTTTTCGGAAAAGAGAGATCGTATAACATTTTGGTTTGCAGTTGTTGGTGGAGCATTTAAATACATTTCTTTTGATGTGCATTTTGATTGGGTGGGAAATAGTTTTGAAAATACTACTTTTTTCGGCAAGGGTTAGCCCACGATTTTCTCGAAAAACTGAAAAAAAATCATTTTTGTGATTTATGCATCAATTGAAAGGTGGGTCGATGCTCTGTATTTTAGTGAAAACCGCATCATGTTTGGAGGCTTGGTTGAGGAAATAGAGCAACCGAAAGATAATTTGTGATGAGCTGGGTCGAAATTCTGTAATTTTACTTTTTGACTAATTTTTCGGAAAAGAGCGATCGTATAACATTTTGGTTTGCAGTTGTGGGTAGAGCATTTAAATACCTTTCTTTTGATGTGCATTTTGATTGGGTGGGAAATAGTTTTGAAAATACTACTTTTTTCGGCAAGGGTTAGCCCACGATTTTCTCGAAAAACTGAAAAAAAATCATTTTTGAGATTTATGCATCAATTGAAAGGTGGGTCGATGCTCTGTATTTTAGTGAAAACCGCATCATGTTTGGAGGCTTGGTTGAGGAAATAGAGCAACCGAAAGATAATTTGTGATGAGCTGGGTCGAAATTCTGTAATTTTATTTTTGGACTAATTTTTCGGAAACGAGCGATCGTATAACATTTTGGTTTGCAGTTGTGGGTAGAGCATTTAAATACCTTTCTTTTGATGTGCATTTTGATTGGGTGGGAAATAGTTTTGAAAATACTACTTTTTTCGGCAAGGGTTAGCCCATGATTTTCTCGAAAAACTGAAAAAAAAAAATCATTTTTGAGATTTATGCATCAATTGAAAGGTGGGTCGATGCTCTGTATTTTAGTGAAAACCGCATCATGTTTGGAGGCTTGGTTGAGGAAATAAAGCAACCGAAAGATAATTTGTGATGAGCTGGGTCGAAATTCTGTAATTTTACTTTCTGACTAATTTTTTCGGAAACGAACGATCGTATAACATTTTGGTTTTGCAGTTGTGGGTAGAGCATTTAAATACCTTTCTTTTGATGTGCATTTTGATTGGGTGGGAAATAGTTTCGAAAATACTACTTTTTTCGGCAAGGGTTAGCCCACGATTTTCTCGAAAAACTGAAAAAAAATCATTTTTGTGATTTATGCATCAATTAAAAGGTGGGTCGATGCTCTGTATTTTAGTGAAACCCGCATCATGTTTGGAGGCTTGGTTGAGGAAATAGAGCAACCGAAAGATAATTTGTGATGAGCTGGGTCGAAATTCTGTAATTTTACTTTTTGACTAATTTTTCGGAAACGAGCGATCGTATAACATTTTGGTTTGCAGTTGTGGGTAGAGCATTTAAATACCTTTCTTTTGATGTGCATTTTGATTGGGTGGGAAATAGTTTTGAAAATACTACTTTTTTCGGCAAGGGTTAGCCCACGATTTTCTCGAAAAACTGATAAAAAATCATTTTTGAGATTTATGCATCAATTGAAAGGTGGGTCGATGCTCTGTATTTTAGTGAAAACCGCATCATGTTTGGAGGCTTGGTTGAGGAAATAGAGTAACCGAAAGATAATTTGTGATGAGCTGGGTCGAAATTCTGTAATTTTACTTTTTGACTAATTTTTCGGAAACGAGCGATCGTATAACATTTTGGTTTGCAGTTGTGGGTAGAGCATTTAAATACCTTTCTTTTGATGTGCATTTTGATTGGGTGGGAAATAGTTTTGAAAATACTACTTTTTCGGCAATGGGTTAGCCCACGATTTTTTCGAAAAACTGAAAAAAAATCATTTTTGTGATTTATGCATCAATTGAAAGGTGGGTCGATGCTCTGTATTTTAGTGAAAACCGCATCATGTTTGGAGGCTTGGTTGAGGAAATAGAGCAACCGAAAGATAATTTGTGATGAGCTGGGTCGAAATTCTGTAATTTTACTTTTTGACTAATTTTTCGGAAACGAGCGATCGTATAACATTTTGGTTTGCAGTTGTGGGTAGAGCATTTAAATACCTTTCTTTTGATGTGCATTTTGATTGGGTGGGAAATAGTTTTGAAAATACTACTTTTTTCGGCAAGGGTTAGCCCACGATTTTCTCGAAAAACTGAAAAAAAATCATTTTTGAGATTTATGCATCAATTAAAAGGTGGGTCGATGCTCTGTATTTTAGTGAAAACCGCATCATGTTTGGAGGCTTGGTTGAGGAAATAGAGCAACCGAAAGATAATTTGTGATGAGCTGGGTCGAAATTCTGTAATTTTACTTTTTGACTAATTTTTCGGAAACGAGCGATCGTATAACATTTTGGTTTGCAGTTGTGGGTAGAGCATTTAAATACCTTTCTTTTGATGTGCATTTTAATTGGGTGGGAAATAGTTTTGAAAATACTTCTTTTTTCGGCAAGGGTTAGCCCACGATTTTCTCGAAAAACTGAAAAAAAATCATTTTTGTGATTTATGCATCAATTGAAAGGTGGGTCGATGCTCTGTATTTTAGTGAAAACCGCATCATGTTTGGAGGCTTGGTTGAGGAAATAGAGCAACCGAAAGATAATTTGTGATGAGCTGGGTCGAAATTCTGTAATTTTACTTTTTGACTAATTTTTCGGAAACGAGCGATCGTATAACATTTTGGTTTGCAGTTGTGGGTAGAGCATTTAAATACCTTTCTTTTGATGTGCATTTTGATTGGGTGGGAAATAGTTTTGAAAATACTACTTTTTTCGGCAAGGGTTAGCCCACGATTTTCTCGAAAAACTGAAAAAAATCATTTTTGTGATTTATGCATCAATTGAAAGGTGGGTCGATGCTCTGTATTTTAGTAAAAACCGCATCATGTTTGGAGGCTTGGTTGAGGAAATAGAGCAACAGAAAGATAATTTGTGATGAGCTGGGTCGAAATTCTGTAATTTTACTTTTTGACTAATTTTTCGGAAAAGAGAGATCGTATAACATTTTGGTTTGCAGTTGTTAGTGGAGCATTTAAATACATTTCTTTTGATGTGCATTTTGATTGGGTGGGAAATAGTTTTGAAAATACTGCTTTTTTCGGCAAGGGTTAGCCCACGATTTTCTCGAAAAACTGAAAAAAAATCATTTTTGTGATTTATGCATCAATTGAAAGGTGGGTCGATGCTCTGTATTTTAGTGAAAACCGCATCATGTTTGGAGGCTTGGTTGAGGAAATAGAGCAACCGAAAGATAATTTGTGATGAGCTGGGTCGAAATTCTGTAATTTTACTTTTTGACTAATTTTTCGGAAAAGAGCGATCGTATAACATTTTGGTTTGCAGTTGTGGGTAGAGCATTTAAATACCTTTCTTTTGATGTGCATTTTGATTGGGTGGGAAATAGTTTTGAAAATACTACTTTTTCGGCAAGGGTTAGCCCACGATTTTCTCGAAAAACTGAAAAAAAATCATTTTTGAGATTTATGCATCAATTGAAAGGTGGGTCGATGCTCTGTATTTTAGTGAAAACCGCATCATGTTTGGAGGCTTGGTTGAGGAAATAGAGCAACCGAAAGATAATTTGTGATGAGCTGGGTCGAAATTCTGTAATTTTACTTTTTGACTAATTTTTCGGAAACGAGCGATCGTATAACATTTTGGTTTGCAGTTTTGGGTAGAGCATTTAAATACCTTTCTTTTGATGTGCATTTTGATTGGGTGGGAAATAGTTTTGAAAATACTACTTTTTTCGGCAAGGGTTAGCCCACGATTTTCTCGAAAAACTGAAAAAAAAATCATTTTTGAGACTTATGCATCAATTGAAAGGTGGGTCGATGCTCTGTATTTTAGTGAAAACCGCATCATGTTTGGAGGCTTGGTTGAGGAAATAGAGCAACCGAAAGATAATTTGTGATGAGCTGGGTCGAAATTCTGTAATTTTACTTTTTGACTAATTTTTCGGAAACGAGCGATCGTATAACATTTTGGTTTGCAGTTGTGGGTAGAGCATTTAAATACCTTTCTTTTGATGTGCATTTTGATTGGGTGGGAAATAGTTTTGATAATACTACTTTTTTCGGCAAGGGTTAGCCCACGATTTTCTCGAAAAACTGAAAAAAAATCATTTTTGTGATTTATGCATCAATTGAAAGCTGGGTCGATGCTCTGTATTTTAGTGAAAACCGCATCATGTTTGGAGGCTTGGTTGAGGAAATAGAGCAACCGAAAGATAATTTGTGATGAGCTGGGTCGAAATTCTGTAATTTTACTTTTTGACTAATTTTTGGAAAAGAGAGATCGTATAACATTTTGGTTTGCAGTTGTGGGTAGAGCATTTAAATACCTTTCTTTTGATGTGCATTTTGATTGGGTGCGAAATAGTTTTGAAAATACTACTTTTTCGGCAATGGGTTAGCCCACGATTTTCTCGAAAAACTGAAAAAAAATCATTTTTGAGATTTATGCATCAATTGAAAGGTGGGTCGATGCTCTGTATTTTAGTGAAAACCGCATCATGTTTGGAGGCTTGGTTGAGGAAATAGAGCAACCGAAAGATAATTTGTGATGAGCTGGGGCGAAATTCTGTAATTTTACTTTTTGACTAATTTTTCGGAAACGAGCGATCGTATAACATTTTGGTTTGCAGTTGTGGGTAGAGCATTTAAATACCTTTCTTTTGATGTGCATTTTGATTGGGTGGGAAATAGTTTTGAAAATACTACTTTTTTCGGCAAGGGTTAGCCCACGATTTTCTCGAAAAACTGAAAAAAAATCATTTTTGTGATTTATGCATCAATTGAAAGGTGGGTCGATGCTCTGTATTTTAGTGAAAACCGCATCATGTTTGGAGGCTTGGTTGAGGAAATAGAGCAACCGAAAGATAATTTGTGATGAGCTGGGTCGAAATTCTGTAATTTTACTTTTTGACTAATTTTTCGGAAACGAGCGATCGTATAACATTTTGGTTTGCAGTTGTGGGTAAAGCATTTAAATACCTTTCTTTTGATGTGCATTTTGATTGGGTGGGAAATAGTTTTGAAAATACTACTTTTTTCGGCAAGGGTTAGCCCACGATTTTCTCGAAAAACTGAAAAAAAATCATTTTTGTGATTTATGCATCAATTGAAAGGTGGGTCGATGCTCTGTATTTTAGTGAAAACCGCATCATGTTTGGAGGCTTGGTTGAGGAAATAGAGCAACCGAAAGATAATTTGTGATGAGCTGGGTCGAAATTCTGTAATTTTACTTTTTGACTAATTTTTCGGAAACGAGCGATCGTATAACATTTTGGTTTGCAGTTGTGGGTAGAGCATTTAAATACCTTTCTTTTGATGTGCATTTTGATTGGGTGGGAAATAGTTTTGAAAATACTACTTTTTTCGGCAAGGGTTAGCCCACGATTTTCTCGAAAAACTGAAAAAAAATCATTTTTGTGATTTATGCATCAATTGAAAGGTGGGTCGATGCTCTGTATTTTAGTGAAAACCGCATCATGTTTGGAGGCTTGGTTGAGGAAATAGAGCAACCGAAAGATAATTTGTGATGAGCTGGGTCGAAATTCTGTAATTTTACTTTTTGACTAATTTTTCGGAAACGAGCGATCGTATAACATTTTGTTTTGCAGTTGTGGGTAGAGCATTTAAATATCTTTCTTTTGATGTGTATTTTGATTGGGTGGGAAATAGTTTTGAAAATACTACTTTTTTCGGCAAGGGTTAGCCCACGATTTTCTCGAAAAACTGAAAAAAAAATCATTTTTGTGATTTATGCATCAATTGAAAGGTGGGTCGAAGCTCTGTATTTTAGTGAAGACCGCATCATGTTTGGAGGCTTGGTTGAGGAAATAGAGCAACCGAAAGATAATTTGTGATGAGCTGGGTCGAAATTCTGTAATTTTACTTTTTGACTAATTTTTCGGAAACGAGCGATCGTATAACATTTTGGTTTGCAGTTGTGGGTAGAACATTTAAATACCTTTCTTTTGATGTGCATTTTGATTGGGTGGGAAATAGTTTTGAAAATACTACTTTTTTCGGCAAGGGCTAGCCCACGATTTTCTCGAAAAACTGAAAAAAAATCATTTTTGAGATTTATGCATCAATTGAAAGCTGGGTCGATGCTCTGTATTTTAGTGACAACCGCATCATGTTTGAAGGCTTGGTTGAGGAAATAGAGCAACCGAAAGATAATTTGTGATGAGCTGGGTCGAAATTCTGTAATTTTACTTTTTGATTAATTTTTCGGAAAAGAGAGATCGTATAACATTTTGGTTAGCAGTTGTGGGTAGAGCATTTAAATACCTTTCTTTTTATGTGCATTTTGATTGGATGGGAAATAGTTTTGAAAATACTACTTTTTTCGGCAAGGGTTAGCCCACGATTTTCTCGAAAAACTGAAAAAAAATCATTTTTGAGATTTATGCATCAATTGAAAGGTGGGTCGATGCTCTGTATTTTAGTGAAAACCGCATCATGTTTGGAGGCTTGGTTGAGGAAATAGAGCAACCGAAAGATAATTTGTGATGAGCTGGGTCGAAATTCTGTAATTTTACTTTTTGACTAATTTTTCGGAAACGAGCGATCGTATAACATTTTGGTTTGCAGTTGTGGGTAGAGCATTTAAATACCTTTCTTTTGATGTGCATTTTGATTGGGTGGGAAATAGTTTCGAAAATACTACTTTTTCGGCAATGGGTTAGCCCACGATTTTCTCGAAAAACTGAAAAAAAATCATTTTTGTGATTTATGCATCAATTGAAAGGTGGGTCGATGCTCTGTATTTTAGTGAAAACCGCATCATGTTTGGAGGCTTGGTTGAGGAAATAGAGCAACCGAAAGATAATTTGTGATGAGCTGGGTCGAAATTCTGTAATTTTACTTTTTGACTAATTTTTCGGAAACGAGCGATCGTATAACATTTTGGTTTGCAGTTGTGGGTAGAGCATTTAAATACCTTTCTTTTGATGTGCATTTTGATTGGGTGGGAAATAGTTTTGAAAATACTACTTTTTTCGGCAAGGGTTAGCCCACGATTTTCTCGAAAAACTGAAAAAAAATCATTTTTGAGATTTATGCATCAATTGAAAGGTGGGTCGATGCTCTGTATTTTAGTGACAACCGCATCATGTTTGGAGGCTTGGTTGAGGAAATAGAGCAACCGAAAGATAATTTGTGATGAGCTGGGTCGAAATTCTGTAATTTTACTTTTTGACTAATTTTTCGGAAACGAGCGATCGTATAACATTTTGGTTTGCAGTTGTGGGTAGAGCATTTAAATACCTTTCTTTTGATGTGCATTTTGATTGGGTGGGAAATAGTTTTGAAAATACTACTTTTTTCGGCAAGGGTTAGCCCACGATTTTCTCGAAAAACTGAAAAAAAATCACATTTGAGATTTATGCATCAATTGAAAGGTGGGTCGATGCTCTGTATTTTAGTGACAACCGCATCATGTTTGGAGGCTTGGTTGAGGAAATAGAGCAACCGAAAGATAATTTGTGATGAGCTGGGTCGAAATTCTGTAATTTTACTTTTTGACTAATTTTTCGGAAACGAGCGATCGTATAACATTTTGGTTTGCAGTTGTGGGTAGAGCATTTAAATACCTTTCTTTTGATGTGTATTTTGATTGGGTGGGAAATAGTTTTGAAAATACTACTTTTTTCGGCAAGGGTTAGCCCACGATTTTCTCGAAAAACTGAAAAAAAATCATTTTTGAGATTTATGCATCAATTGAAAGGTGGGTCGAAGCTCTGTATTTTAGTGAAAACCGCATCATGTTTGGAGGCTTGGTTGAGGAAATAGAGCAACCGAAAGATAATTTGTGATGAGCTGGGTCGAAATTCTGTAATTTTACTTTTTGACTAATTTTTCGGAAACGAGCGATCGCATAACATTTTGGTTTGCAGTTGTGGGTAGAGCATTTAAATACCTTTCTTTTGATGTGCATTTTGATTGGGTGGGAAATAGTTTTTTTTTTTTTTTTTTACACTTCAGAATTTCAGAAAGTAGTAAGCTTATAGCAAGCGTCAAACTACGATCAGAGGCTCATCATAAGTGCATGTGTTAGTTATTAGTAAAAAATAATACAAATATAGCCTAACACACGCACAAAATACAAAACAAAATTAGCATTTAACTATTACAGAACAAAAAATTACGATAGTGGAGCACTGGTTCTAAACAATGATTTTAATCCCACCTTATTTAAATTTAAATCTATCGATGAACAGTTTAAGTTATATAAAATGCTCATTCGACTTAAAGCTTCATTCTTGCCATAGTTAGTTCTATGGAAGTCAATATGTATAAAATCAAACGTGCGCAGGTGATGAGTTCCGCCCCGGTTATTCAAATGTACACAAGATAGCAAATAAGGTGCATCAATTTCACCATTAATGAGTTGATGAAAAAATACTAAGTCATTATTAACACGCCTTTGATGGAGAGATTGCATTTGAAGAAGTAGAATACGATGTTCATAGGGAGGCAGATCATAGGGATCTTCCCAAGGAAGACCTTTTAGAGCAAAGCGAATGAAATTATGTTGAATTGATTCAATACGTTTTCTATGAATTTCGTAATAGGGAGTCCATACCTGCGAAGCATATTCAAGATGAGGACGAACATGGCAATTATACAAAGAAAGGGTAACATAGGGATCATTGAACTCCTTTGCCCAGCGTTTTATAAAACCAAGCATAGAACTTGCTTTATTAACAATAACATTAATGTGATGTGTAAACTCTAAGTTGGAACAGAAATGTACACCTAAATCTTTAAATGTGGAGACACGACAGAGTTTTTGCTGTGATATACAGTAGTCAAATACGTTACTGATTAGTTTTTTAGTGAAAGTTATAGTCTGGCATTTTAAAGGGTTGAGTAAAAGGCTATTTTTCCCACACCAAAATGTGAAACTATCAATGTCGGCTTGTAAAAGAATACGATCATGGTTTGACTTTATTATTTTGAAAATCTTCATATCGTCAGCCAAAATAAGAAGTTCACTTGAGCGTAGACATGACGATACATCGTTAATAGACAGGATGAACAGAAAAGGGCCAAGATGGCTTCCCTGGGGAACACCAGATTGAGCAACGAAAGGTTCAGAATGAGAATTTCTAAATTTTACCTCGTAGGATCTGTTTTCAAGGTATGACTTAATCCAAGCTAAGAAAAATGGTGGAAAACCAAGAGCCTTAAGTTTAAATAAAATAATTTCGTGGCTTAGTTGGTCAAAAGCTTTAGAAAAGTCGGTGTATACACAATCAACTTCATAACCTTGTTCTTAAGCGTTTGAACATATGTTTGAGAATGTGAGGAGATTAGTAACGGTTGATCTTTTTTTCACAAAACCATGTTGCTGTTCGCAAATGATATTTTTACTAAAATATGCTATGCTTTCACAAACAACTTGTTCAAATACTTTAGGAATGCAAGAAAGCTTTGCAATGGGCCTGTAGTTGCTTATATCCGACTTGTTACCTTTCTTGAAAATTGGTGTAAGAAATGACTTCTTCCATATACTGGGAAATTTGCCTGTTTTTAGGGAAAGTTTGAATAAAAACGTAAGGGGTTCAACTAAAACATTACTACACTTTTTTAGTACTATCGGGGGAATACCATCAGGACCGGCTGAGCAGTCATCATTCAACGTAGATAAAAGATCAAGGACCGTACTCTGTAGCACAGGTATGTGGCTACAGCTAGTTTGCGAAAAAGTGTGATTATTATGAAAATATACTTCATCAACTTCTTGAGGGCTATTAACAAATGACTCACGGAAATTCGTCGCGAAAGCGTTACAGATGTCAAAAGTTTTATCTAACGAAAGGTTCTTGTAATTGAAGATAACTGGAAAGCCATCTGATTTTTTCTTTGAGTTTACAAAATTCCAAAATTTTTTAGGATTCTCTTTCAAAGAGGTGCCCATATCAGTAACATAACAAGCATATAAATAATTAGAAAGAGATTTAAATTGGTTAAAGAGTTCAACATAAAAAGAGAAGTTGACTGGAGACAGAGTTTTGAGATACGTTTTCCATGCCTTATTTCTTTTGTTACGCAGTAAACGCAATTCTTTCGTGTACCAAGGATGGCTAAAGTTTGTATTTCTTGATTTCTTTATCGTTACATTTTTTTCAAAACAACAATTAAGGATCCTATAAAAAGTTGAAACTGCTTCGTCAATGTTAGAAAATGATAGTGTATCAGCAATTCCAGAACTGGTTAAATCTTCAGACAACTGCTGGAAATTGGCTCTTCTGAAATCAAAATTATATAAGCAATCAAAAGAATTACTGTGATTAGTAAGGTGATTACTTAAGTCAAAAAAAATGTCCAAAGGGGGGTGATATTTATCAATATTAGTAATTCCTGATCTAGACTCTAGAACAAGAGTACTAATAGCGTCAGAAGAAAAGACTAAATCGAGAATTCGATTTTTTGAGTTTTTAATACAGCTTGTTTGCTGTAAGTCAGTAAGAAGGACTTTATCGAGAAGAGATAGTTCCATTTGTGAAGAAGAAGGAGAGGCTTCAAGGCAGGATTCGTCTTCGGATGGAATCCAGTCAATGTGTGGTAAATTAAAATCACCTAAAAGTAAGATATTGGTGTCAGAGCTGGACAAATTTATAAGATAGTCTAATGCCAAGGAGAGATCGTTATAAACAGACTCCAAACTTTTTGGAGGAATGTAAACGTTTAAAATGAAAAAAGTCTTAGTCTGTACCATTATCTTTACACATACCAGTTCAATTGATAATACAAATGGAAAAGATACAGAAGAAGAGAAATATGTATTTTTTACCGCTATGAGAACACCTCCACCTAAATCCTTTGCATTACCAACATGACGATCTTTTCTGTAAACTTCGAACTCTTGACTAAAAAGTTCTGTGTCGGAAAAGCTTGAATTAAGCCACGTTTCTGTCAAAACGAATACGTCGTGTGGAAATGATTGGGAGTTAAGAAAAATGTCAGTAGTCTTGCTACGAAGTCCCCTTACGTTTTGGTAGAAGAGCGTAAGCCTGTTAAGTTTTTTGATTTGTTTTTCAAAGAAACACCCTGTTTTTGAATTTGAGTAAATTCTTTGACTAAAGTCTCTTCGGGCCATATATTTGGGTTGCAAATAGAGTCAAAGTAAGTGGGATTCGTTATTAATTTAAAAGAGGAAACAAAGCTTTTTGGTTTACTGATCTTAGTACACCTGATAGATGAGCTGGAAGGTATGCTCTTGGTAGATACTAAGTGGGAAGTTATATCTTCTGGCGTAGTAACTGGGTCCAGACGAGATATAAAAATTATTTTTGGTTTGGAGACAGCTTTGATAGGGATGACGTTGTTTATTACAGTTCCTGTAACGGTGTCACTATTGGAAGCTAAATCTGAGGCAACAATTTGAGGTATATTGGGAGTTCTGGTGGGATCTGTAAGTTTTGGAATGATGTTGACATTTGTTCTTTTTGATGGTGGGGTAGAATTTCTAGCAGGTTCAGATTTTTCTCGGCTTCTTTTCTTCGACTTTTTCCTTTGTTTCTCAGGTACACTTTCTGCGTTATTAACATCAGAACCTGATTGGGCGAGAATATCTTCACATGTAGAAGAGAAAGTAGTGGGAATAGGCTGTGCCAAATCATTAGTCGAAGTAGAACTATCGACCATGATATTGGTTACAGAGTATGCATTTAATTTGCAAACTGCAGTGTTGAAAGACTTCAGTAGCTCTTCAAAATCTTTAGAAAGTTTTAAAATGTCAGCCTTAAAAGAAGACATTTTAAAAGCTAGTTGAGATACTGAGAGCTTACGGCAGTCGTGACAGTACGAGTAAGCAAATTTAGAATTGTCTATTTTTTCAATGAAAGCGTTGGTTGAACCAACGCATTTTGCATGGTAAAGATTACCACAGGGTCCGAAACAGGCAAATAGAGGATTATTATTAGCACCCTCTTGGCAGTTTTTATTGTAGCAATCCATATTTCCTAAGGAGTGTCAAAATAAATAATAATACAAAAAAAATAAATAGATACAATGGTATTTAAATTGAAAATACTACTTTTTTCGGCAAGGGTTAGCCCACGATTTTCTCGAAAAACTGAAAAAAAAAATCATTTTTGAGATTTATGCATCAATGGAAAGGTGGGTCGAAGCTCTGTATTTTAGTGACAACCGCATCATGTTAGGAGGCTTGGTTGAGGAAATAGAGCAACCGAAAGATAATTTGTGATGAGCTGGGTCGAAATTCTGTAATTTTACTTTTTGACTAATTTTTCGGAAACGAGCGATCGTATAACATTTTGGTTTGCAGTTGTGGGTAGAGCATTTAAATACCTTTCTTTTGATGTGCATTTTGATTGGGTGGGAAATAGTTTTGAAAATACTACTTTTTTCGGCAAGGGTTAGCCCACGATTTTCTCGAAAAACTGAAAAAAAATCATTTTTGAGATTTATGCATCAATTGAAAGGTGGGTCGAAGCTCTGTATTTTAGTGAAAACCGCATCATGTTTGGAGGCTTGGTTGAGGAAATAGAGCAACCGAAAGATAATTTGTGATGAGCTGGGTCGAAATTCTGTAATTTTACTTTTTGACTAATTTTTCGGAAACGAGCGATCGTATAACATTTTGGTTTGCAGTTGTGGGTAGAGCATTTAAATACCTTTCTTTTGATGTGCATTTTGATTGGGTGGGAAATAGTTTTGAAAATACTACTTTTTTCGGCAAGGGTTACCCCACGATTTTCTCGAAAAACTGATAAAAAATCATTTTTGTGATTTATGCATCAATTGAAAGCTGGGTCGATGCTCTGTATTTTAGTGAAAACCGCATCATGTTTGGAGGCTTGGTTGAGGAAATAGAGCAACCGAAAGATAATTTGTGATGAGCTGGGTCGAAATTCTGTAATTTTACTTTTTGACTAATTTTTCGGAAACGAGCGATCGTATAACATTTTGGTTTGCAGTTGTGGGTAGAGCATTTAAATACCTTTCTTTTGATGTGCATTTTGATTGGGTGGGAAATAGTTTTGAAAATACTACTTTTTTCGGCAAGGGTTAGCCCACGATTTTCTCGAAAAACTGAAAAAAAATCATTTTTGAGATTTATGCATCAATTGAAAGGTGGGTCGATGCTCTGTATTTTAGTGACAACCGCATCATGTTTGGAGGCTTGGTTGAGGAAATAGAGCAACCGAAAGATAATTTGTGATGAGCTGGGTCGAAATTCTGTAATTTTACTTTTTGACTAATTTTTGGGAAACGAGCGATCGTATAACATTTTGGTTTGCAGTTGTGGGTAGAGCATTTAAATACCTTTCTTTTGATGTGTATTTTGATTGGGTGGGAAATAGTTTTGAAAATACTAATTTTTTCCCACGATTTTCTCGAAAAACTGAAAAAAAATCATTTTTGTGATTTATGCATCAATTGAAAGGTGGGTCGATGCTCTGTATTTTAGTGAAAACCGCATCATGTTTGGAGGCTTGGTTGAGGAAATAGAGCAACCGAAAGATAATTTGTGATGAGCTGGGTCGAAATTCTGTAATTTTACTTTTTGACTAATTTTTCGGAAACGAGCGATCGTATAACATTTTGGTTTGCAGTTGTGGGTAGAGCATTTAAATACCTTTCTTTTGATGTGCATTTTGATTGGGTGGGAAATAGTTTTGAAAATACTACTTTTTTCGGCAAGGGTTAGCCCACGATTTTCTCGAAAAACTGAAAAAAAATCATTTTTGTGATTTATGCATCAATTGAAAGGTGGGTCGATGCTCTGTATTTTAGTGAAAACCGCATCATGTTTGGAGGCTTGGTTGAGGAAATAGAGCAACCGAAAGATAATTTGTGATGAGCTGGGTCTAAATTCTGTAATTTTACTTTTTGACTAATTTTTCGGAAACGAGCGATCGTATAACATTTTGGTTTGCAGTTGTGGGTAGAGCATTTAAATACCTTTCTTTTGATGTGCATTTTGATTGGGTGGGAAATAGTTTTGAAAATACTACTTTTTTCGGCAAGGGTTAGCCCACGATTTTCTCGAAAAACTGAAAAAAAATCATTTTTGAGATTTATGCATCAATTGAAAGGTGGGTCGATGCTCTGTATTTTAGTGAAAACCGCATCATGTTTGGAGGCTTGGTTGAGGAAATAGAGCAACCGAAAGATAATTTGTGATGAGCTGGGTCGAAATTCTGTAATTTTACTTTTTGACTAATTTTTCGGAAACGAGCGATCGTATAACATTTTGGTTTGCAGTTGTGGGTAGAGCATTTAAATACCTTTCTTTTGATGTGCATTTTGATTGGGTGGGAAATAGTTTTGAAAATACTACTTTTTTCGGCAAGGGTTAGCCCACGATTTTCTCGAAAAACTGAAAAAAAATCATTTTTGAGATTTATGCATCAATTGAAAGGTGGGTCGATGCTCTGTATTTTAGTGAAAACCGCATCATGTTTGGAGGCTTGGTTGAGGAAATAGAGCAACCGAAAGATAATTTGTGATGAGCTGGGTCGAAATTCTGTAATTTTACTTTTTGACTAATTTTTCGGAAACGAGCGATCGTATAACATTTTGGTTTGCAGTTGTGGGTAGAGCATTTAAATACCTTTCTTTTGATGTGCATTTTGATTGGGTGGGAAATAGTTTTGAAAATACTACTTTTTTCGGCAAGGGTTAGCCCACGATTTTCTTGAAAAACTGAAAAAAAATCATTTTTGAGATTTATGCATCAATTGAAAGGTGGGTCGAAGCTCTGTATTTTAGTGAAAACCGCATCATGTTTGGAGGCTTGGTTGAGGAAATAGAGCAACCGAAAGATAATTTGTGATGAGCTGGGTCGAAATTCTGTAATTTTACTTTTTGACTAATTTTTCGGAAACGAGCGATCGTATAACATTTTGGTTTGCAGTTGTGGGTAGAGCATTTAAATACCTTTCTTTTGATGTGCATTTTGATTGGGTGGGAAATAGTTTTGAAAATACTACTTTTTTCGGCAAGGGTTAGCCCACGATTTTTTCGAAAAATTGAAAAAAAAATCATTTTTGTGATTTATGCATCAATTGCAAGCTGGGTCGATGCTCTGTATTTTAGTGAAAACCGCATCATGTTTGGAGGCTTGGTTGAGGAAATAGAGCAACCGAAAGATAATTTGTGATGAGCTGGGTCGAAATTCTGTAATTTTACTTTTTGACTAATTTTTCGGAAACGAGCGATCGTATAACATTTTGGTTTGCAGTTGTGGGTAGAGCATTTAAATACCTTTCTTTTGATGTGCATTTTGATTGGGTGGGAAATAGTTTTGAAAATACTACTTTTTTCGGCAAGGGTTAGCCCACGATTTTCTCGAAAAAACTGAAAAAAAATCATTTTTGAGATTTATGCATCAATTGAAAGGTGGGTCGATGCTCTGTATTTTAGTGACAACCGCATCATGTTTGGAGGCTTGGTTGAGGAAATAGAGCAACCGAAAGATAATTTGTGATGAGCTGGGTCGAAATTCTGTAATTTTACTTTTTGACTAATTTTTCGGAAACGAGCGATCGTATAACATTTTGGTTTGCAGTTGTGGGTAGAGCATTTAAATACCTTTCTTTTGATGTGTATTTTGATTGGGTGGGAAATAGTTTTGAAAATACTACTTTTTTTCCCACGATTTTCTCGAAAAACTGAAAAAAATCATTTTTGTGATTTATGCATCAATTGAAAGGTGGGTCGAAGCTCTGTATTTTAGTGAAAACCGCATCATGTTTGGAGGCTTGGTTGAGGAAATAGAGCAACCGAAAGATAATTTGTGATGAGCTGGGTCGAAATTCTGTAATTTTACTTTTTGACTAATTTTTCGGAAACGAGCGATCGTATAACATTTTGGTTTGCAGTTGTGGGTAGAGCATTTAAATACCTTTCTTTTGATGTGCATTTTGATTGGGTGGGAAATAGTTTTGAAAATACTACTTTTTTTCGGCAAGGGTTAGCCCACGATTTTCTTGAAAAACTGAAAAAAAAAATCATTTTTGAGATTTATGCATCAATTGAAAGGTGGGTCGAAGCTCTGTATTTTAGTGAAAACCGCATCATGTTTGGAGGCTTGGTTGAGGAAATAGAGCAACCGAAAGATAATTTGTGATGAGCTGGGTCGAAATTCTGTAATTTTACTTTTTGACTAATTTTTCGGAAACGAGCGATCGTATAACATTTTGGTTTGCAGTTGTGGGTAGAGCATTTAAATACCTTTCTTTTGATGTGCATTTTGATTGGGTGGGAAATAGTTTTGAAAATACTACTTTTTTCGGCAAGGGTTAGCCCACGATTTTTTCGAAAAATTGAAAAAAAATCATTTTTGTGATTTATGCATCAATTGAAAGCTGGGTCGATGCTCTGTATTTTAGTGAAAACCGCATCATGTTTGGAGGCTTGGTTGAGGAAATAGAGCAACCGAAAGATAATTTGTGATGAGCTGGGTCGAAATTCTGTAATTTTACTTTTTGACTAATTTTTCGGAAACGAGCGATCGTATAACATTTTGGTTTGCAGTTGTGGGGTAGAGCATTTAAATACCTTTCTTTTGATGTGCATTTTGATTGGGTGGGAAATAGTTTTGAAAATACTACTTTTTTCGGCAAGGGTTAGCCCACGATTTTCTCGAAAAACTGAAAAAAAATCATTTTTGAGATTTATGCATCAATTGAAAGGTGGGTCGATGCTCTGTATTTTAGTGACAACCGCATCATGTTTGGAGGCTTGGTTGAGGAAATAGAGCAACCGAAAGATAATTTGTGATGAGCTGGGTCGAAATTCTGTAATTTTACTTTTTGACTAATTTTTCGGAAACGAGCGATCGTATAACATTTTGGTTTGCAGTTGTGGGTAGAGCATTTAAATACCTTACTTTTGATGTGTATTTTGATTGGGTGGGAAATAGTTTTGAAAATACTACTTTTTTCCCACGATTTTCTCGAAAAACTGAAAAAAAATCATTTTTGTGATTTATGCATCAATTGAAAGGTGGGTCGATGCTCTGTATTTTAGTGAAAACCGCATCATGTTTGGAGGCTTGGTTGAGGAAATAGAGCAACCGAAAGATAATTTGTGATGAGCTGGGTCGAAATTCTGTAATTTTACTTTTTGACTAATTTTTCGGAAACGAGCGATCGTATAACATTTTGGTTTGCAGTTGTGGGTAGAGCATTTAAATACCTTTCTTTTGATGTGCATTTTGATTGGGTGGGAAATAGTTTTGAAAAATACTACTTTTTCGGCAATGGGTTAGCCCACGATTTTCTCGAAAAACTGAAAAAAAATCATTTTTGAGATTTATGCATTAATTGAAAGGTGGTTCGATGCTCTGTATTTTAGTGAAAACCGCATCATGTTTGGAGGCTTGGTTGAGGAAATAGAGCAACCGAAAGATAATTTGTGATGAGCTGGGTCGAAATTCTGTAATTTTACTTTTTGACTAATTTTTCGGAAACGAGCGATCGTATATCATTTTGGTTTGCAGTTGTGGGTAGAGCATTTAAATACCTTTCTTTTGATGTGCATTTTGATTTGGTGGGAAATAGTTTTGAAAATACTACCTTTTTCGGCAAGGGTTAGCCCACGATTTTCTCGAAAAACTTAAAAAAAATCATTTTTGTGATTTATGCATCAATTGAAAGGTGGGTCGATGCTCTGTATTTTAGTGAAAACCGCATCATGTTTGGAGGCTTGGTTGAGGAAATAGAGCAACCGAAAGATAATTTGTGATGAGCTGGGTCGAAATTCTGTAATTTTACTTTTTGACTAATTTTTCGGAAACGAGCGATCGTATAACATTTTGGTTTGCAGTTGTGGGTAGAGCATTTAAATACCTTTCTTTTGATGTGCATTTTGATTGGGTGGGAAATAGTTTTGAAAATACTACTTTTTCGGCAATGGGTTAGCCCACGATTTTCTCGAAAAACTGAAAAAAAATCATTTTTGAGATTTATGCATCAATTGAAAGGTGGGTCGAAGCTCTGTATTTTAGTGAAAACCGCATCATGTTTGGAGGCTTGGTTGAGGAAATAGAGCAACCGAAAGATAATTTGTGATGAGCTGGGTCGAAATTCTGTAATTTTACTTTTTGACTAATTTTTCGGAAAAGAGAGATCGTATAACATTTTGGTTTGCAGTTGTGGGTAGAGCATTTAAATACCTTTCTTTTGATGTGCATTTTGATTGGGTGGGAAATAGTTTTGAAAATACTACTTTTTCGGCAATGGGTTAGCCCACGATTTTCTCTAAAAACTGAAAAAAAATCATTTTTTTGATTTATGCATCAATTGAAAGGTGGGTCGATGCTCTGTATTTTGGTGAAAACCGCATCATGTTTGGAGGCTTGGTTGAGGAAATAGAGCAACCGAAAGATAATTTGTGATGAGCTGGGTCGAAATTCTGTAATTTTACTTTTTGACTAATTTTTCGGAAACGAGCGATCGTATAACATTTTGGTTTGCAGTTGTGGGTAGAGCATTTAAATACCTTTCTTTTGATGTGCATTTTGATTGGGTGGGAAATAGTTTTGAAAATATGTACTACTTTTTTCGGCAAGGGTTATCCCACGATTTTCTCGAAAAACTGAAAAAAAATCATTTTTGTGATTTGTGCATCAATTGAAAGGTGAGTCGATGCTCTGTATTTTAGTGAAAACCGCATCATGTTTGGAGGCTTGGTTGAGGAAATAGAGCAACCGAAAGATAATTTGTGATGAGCTGGGTCGAAATTCTGTAATTTTACTTTTTGACTAATTTTTCGGAAAAGAGAGATCGTATAACATTTTGGTTTGCAGTTGTGGGTAGAGCATTTAAATACCTTTCTTTTGATGTGCATTTTGATTGGGTGGGAAATAGTTTTGAAAATACTACTTTTTTCGGCAAGGGTTATCCCACGATTTTCTCGAAAAACTGAAAAAAAAATCATTTTTGTGATTTATGCATCAATTGAAAGGTGAGTCGATGCTCTGTATTTTAGTGAAAACCGCATCATGTTTGGAGGCTTGGTTGAGGAAATAGAGCAACCGAAAGATAATTTGTGATGAGCTGGGTCGAAATTCTGTAATTTTACTTTTTGACTAATTTTTCGGAAAAGAGAGATCGTATAACATTTTGGTTTGCAGTTGTGGGTAGAGCATTTAAATACCTTTCTTTTGATGTGCATTTTGATTGGGTGGGAAATAGTTTTGAAAATACTACTTTTTTCGGCAAGGGTTAGCCCACGATTTTCTCGAAAAACTGAAAAAAAAAATCATTTTTGTGATTTATGCATCAATTGAAAGGTGGGTCGATGCTCTGTATTTTAGTGAAAACCGCATCATGTTTGGAGGCTTGGTTGAGGAAATAGAGCAACCGAAAGATAATTTGTGATGAGCTGGGTCGAAATTCTGTAATTTTACTTTTTGACTAATTTTTCGGAAACGAGCGATCGTATAACATTTTGGTTTGCAGTTGTGGGTAGAGCATTTAAATACCTTTCTTTTGATGTGCATTTTGATTGGGTGGGAAATAGTTTTGAAAATACTACTTTTTTCGGCAAGGGTTAGCCCACGATTTTCTCGAAAAACTGAAAAAAAATCATTTTTGTGATTTATGCATCAATTGAAAGGTGGGTCGATGCTCTGTATTTTAGTGAAAACCGCATCATGTTTGGAGGCTTGGTTGAGGAAATAGAGCAACCGAAAGATAATTTGTGATGAGCTGGGTCGAAATTCTGTAATTTTACTTTTTGACTAATTTTTCGGAAAAGAGAGATCGTATAACATTTTGGTTTGCAGTTGTGGGTAGAGCATTTAAATACCTTTCTTTTGATGTGCATTTTGATTGGGTGGGAAATAGTTTTGAAAATACTACTTTTTCGGCAATGGGTTAGCCCACGATTTTCTCGAAAAACTGAAAAAAAATCATTTTTGAGATTTATGCATCAATTGAAAGGTGGGTCGATGCTCTGTATTTTAGTGAAAACCGCATCATGTTTGGAGGCTTGGTTGAGGAAATAGAGCAACCGAAAGATAATTTGTGATGAGCTGGGTCGAAATTCTGTAATTTTACTTTTTGACGAATTTTTCGGAAACAAGCGATCGTATAACATTTTGGTTTGCAGTTGTGGGTAGAGCATTTAAATACCTTTCTTTTGATGTGCATTTTGATTGGGTGGGAAATAGTTTTGAAAATACTACTTTTTCGGCAAGGGTTAGCCCACGATTTTCTCGAAAAACTGAAAAAAAAATCATTTTTGTGATTTATGCATCAATTAAAAGGTGGGTCGATGCTCTGTATTTTAGTGAAAACCGCATCATGTTTCTAGGCTTGGTTGAGGAAATAGAGCAACCGAAAGATAATTTGTGATGAGCTGGGTCGAAATTCTGTAATTTTACTTTTTGACTAATTTTTCGGAAAAGAGAGATCGTATAACATTTTGGTTTGCAGTTGTGGGTAGAGCATTTAAATACCTTTCTTTTGATGTGCATTTTGATTGGGTGGGAAATAGTTTTGAAAATACTACTTTTTTCGGCAAGGGTTAGCCCACGATTTTCTCGAAAAACTGAAAAAAAATCATTTTTGTGATTTATGCATCAATTGAAAGGTGGGTCGATGCTCTGTATTTTAGTGAAAACCGCATCATGTTTGGAGGCTTGGTTGAGGAAATAGAGCAACCGAAAGATAATTTGTGATGAGCTGGGTCGAAATTCTGTAATTTTACTTTTTGACTAATTTTTCGGAAACAAGCGATCGTATAACATTTTGGTTTGCAGTTGTGGGTAGAGCATTTAAATACCTTTCTTTTGATGTGCATTTTGATTGGGTGGGAAATAGTTTTGAAAATACTACTTTTTCGGCAAGGGTTAGCCCACGATTTTCTCGAAAAACTGAGAAAAAAATCATTTTTGTGATTTATGCATCAATTGAAAGGTGGGTCGATGCTCTGTATTTTAGTGAAAACCGCATCATGTTTGGAGGCTTGGTTGAGGAAATAGAGCAACCGAAAGATAATTTGTGATGAGCTGGGTCGAAATTCTGTAATTTTACTTTTTGACTAATTTTTCGGAAAAGAGAGATCGTATAACATTTTGGTTTGCAGTTGTGGGTAGAGCATTTAAATACCTTTCTTTTGATGTGCATTTTGATTGGGTGGGAAATAGTTTTGAAAATACTAATTTTTCGGCAATGGGTTAGCCCACGATTTTCTCGAAAAACTGAAAAAAAATCATTTTTGTGATTTATGCATCAATTGAAAGGTGGGTCGAAGCTCTGTATTTTAGTTGAAACCGCATCATGTTTGGAGGCTTGGTTGAGGAAATAGAGCAACCGAAAGATAATTTGTGATGAGCTGGGTCGAAATTCTGTAATTTTACTTTTTGACTAATTTTTCGGAAAAGAGAGATCGTATAACATTTTGGTTTGCAGTTGTGGGTAGAGCATTTAAATACCTTTCTTTTGATGTGCATTTTGATTGGGTGGGAAATAGTTTTGAAAATACTACTTTTTTGCCAAGGGTTAGCCCACGATTTTCTCGAAAAACTGAAAAAAATCATTTTTGTGATTTATGCATCAATTGAAAGGTGGGTCGATGCTCTGTATTTTAGTGAAAACCGCATCATGTTTGGAGGCTTGGTTGAGGAAATAGAGCAACCGAAAGA
Organism: Eupeodes corollae; assembly: GCF_945859685.1. Lineage (NCBI taxonomy): Eukaryota > Metazoa > Arthropoda > Insecta > Diptera > Syrphidae > Eupeodes > Eupeodes corollae. The sequence continues at coordinate 170,670,223 of NC_079147.1, read as the reverse complement.
TAATTTGTGATGAGCTGGGTCGAAATTCTGTAATTTTACTTTTTGACTAATTTTTCGGAAACGAGCGATCGTATAACATTTTGGTTTGCAGTTGTGGGTAGAGCATTTAAATACCTTTCTTTTGATGTGCATTTTGATTGGGTGGGAAATAGTTTTGAAAATACTACTTTTTCGGCAATGGGTTAGCCCACGATTTTCTCGAAAAACTGAAAAAAAATCATTTTTGTGATTTATGCATCAATTGAAAGGTGGGTCGAAGCTCTGTATTTTAGTGAAAACCGCATCATGTTTGGAGGCTTGGTTGAGGAAATAGAGCAACCGAAAGAAAATTTGTGATGAGCTGGGTCGAAATTCTGTAATTTTACTTTTTGACTAATTTTTCGGAAACGAGCGATCGTATAACATTTTGGTTTGCAGTTGTGGGTAGAGCATTTAAATACCTTTCTTTTGATGTGCATTTTGATTGGGTGGGAAATAGTTTTGAAAATACTACTTTTTTCGGCAAGGGTTAGCCCACGATTTTCTCGAAAAACTGAAAAAAAATCATTTATGTGATTTATGCATCAATTGAAAGCTGGGTCGATGCTCTGTATTTTAGTGAAAACCGCATCATGTTTGGAGGCTTGGTTGAGGAAATAGAGCAACCGAAAGATAATTTGTGATGAGCTGGGTCGAAATTCTGTAATTTTACTTTTTGACTAATTTTTCGGAAAAGAGAGATCGTATAACATTTTGGTTTGCAGTTGTGGGTAGAGCATTTAAATACCTTTCTTTTGATGTGCATTTTGATTGGGTGGGAAATAGTTTTGAAAATACTACTTTTTCGGCAATGGGTTAGCCCACGATTTTCTCGAAAAACTGAAAAAAAATCATTTTTGAGATTTATGCATCAATTGAAAGGTGGGTCGATGCTCTGTATTTTAGTGAAAACCGCACCATGTTTGGAGGCTTGGTTGAGGAAATAGAGCAACCGAAAGATAATTTGTGATGAGCTGGGTCGAAATTCTGTAATTTTACTTTTTGACTAATTTTTCGGAAACGAGCGATCGTATAACATTTTGGTTTGCAGTTGTGGGTAGAGCATTTAAATACCTTTCTTTTGATGTGCATTTTGATTGGGTGGGAAATAGTTTTGAAAATACTGCTTTTTTCGGCAAGGGTTATCCCACGATTTTCTCGAAAAACTGAAAAAAAATCATTTTTGTGATTTATGCATCAATTGAAAGGTGGGTCGATGCTCTGTATTTTAGTGAAAACCGCATCATGTTTGGAGGCTTGGTTGAGGAAATAGAGCAACCGAAAGATAATTTGTGATGAGCTGGGTCGAAATTCTGTAATTTTACTTTTTGACTAATTTTTCGGAAACGAGCGATCGTATAACATTTTGGTTTGCAGTTGTGGGTAGAGCATTTAAATACCTTTCTTTTGATGTGCATTTTGATTGGGTGGGAAATAGTTTTGAAAATACTACTTTTTCGGCAATGGGTTAAGCCCACGATTTTCTCGAAAAACTGAAAAAAAATCATTTTTGAGATTTATGCATCAATTGAAAGGTGGGTCGATGCTCTGTATTTTAGTGAAAACCGCATCATGTTTGGAGGCTTGGTTGAGGAAATAGAGCAACCGAAAGATAATTTGTGATGAGCTGGGTCGAAATTCTGTAATTTTACTTTTTGACTAATTTTTCGGAAACGAGCGATCGTATAACATTTTGGTTTGCAGTTGTGGGTAGAGCATTTAAATACCTTTCTTTTGATGTGCATTTTGATTGGGTGGGAAATAGTTTTGAAAATACTACTTTTTCGGCAAGGGTTAGCCCACGATTTTCTCGAAAAACTGAAAAAAAATCATTTTTGTGATTTATGCATCAATTGAAAGGTGGGTCGATGCTCTGTATTTTAGTGAAAACCGCATCATGTTTGGAGGCTTGGTTGAGGAAATAGAGCAACCGAAAGATAATTTGTGATGAGCTGGGTCGAAATTCTGTAATTTTACTTTTTGACTAATTTTTCGGAAAAGAGAGATCGTATAACATTTTGGTTTGCAGTTGTTGGTAGAGCATTTAAATACCTTTCTTTTGATGTGCATTTTGATTGGGTGGGAAATAGTTTTGAAAATACTACTTTTTTCGGCAAGGGGTTAGCCCAAGATTTTCTCGAAAAACTGAAAAAAAATCATTTTTGTGATTTATGCATCAATTGAAAGGTGGGTCGATGCTCTGTATTTTAGTGAAAACCGCATCATGTTTGGAGGCTTGGTTGAGGAAATAGAGCAACCGAAAGATAATTTGTGATGAGCTGGATCGAAATTCTGTAATTTTACTTTTTGATAATTTTTCGGAAACGAGAGATCGTATAACATTTTGGTTTGCAGTTGTGGGTAGAGCATTTAAATACCTTTCTTTTGATGTGCATTTTGATTGGGTGGGAAATAGTTTTGAAAATACTACGTTTTTGGCAATGGGTTAGCCCACGATTTTCTCGAAAAACTGAAAAAAAATCATTTTTGAGATTTATGCATCAATTGAAAGGTGGGTCGATGCTCTGTATTTTAGTGAAAACCGCATCATGTTTGGAGGCTTGGTTGAGGAAATAGAGCAACCGAAAGATAATTTGTGATGAGCTGGGTCGAAATTCTGTAATTTTACTTTTTGACTAATTTTTCGGAAACGAGCGATCGTATAACATCTTGGTTTGCAGTTGTGGGTAGAGCATTTAAATACCTTTCTTTTGATGTGCATTTTGATTGGGTGGGAAATAGTTTTGAAAATACTACTTTTTTCGGCAAGGGTTAGCCCACGATTTTCTCGAAAAACTGAAAAAAAATCATTTTTGTGATTTATGCATCAATTGAAAGGTGGGTCGATGCTCTGTATTTTAGTGAAAACCGCATCATGTTTGGAGGCTTGGTTGAGGAAATAGAGCAACCGAAAGATAATTTGTGATGAGCTGGGTCGAAATTCTGTAATTTTACTTTTTGACTAATTTTTCGGAAACGAGCGATCGTATAACATTTTGGTTTGCAGTTGTGGGTAGAGCATTTAAATACCTTTCTTTTGATGTGCATTTTGATTGGGTGGGAAATAGTTTTGAAAATACTACTTTTTTCGGCAAGGGTTAGCCCACGATTTTCTCGAAAAACTGAAAAAAAATCATTTTTGTGATTTATGCATCAATTGAAAGGTGGGTCGAAGCTCTGTATTTTAGTGAAAACCGCATCATGTTTGGAGGCTTGGTTGAGGAAATAGAGCAACCGAAAGATAATTTGTGATGAGCTGGGTCGAAATTCTGTAATTTTACTTTTTGACTAATTTTTCGGAAACGAGCAATCGTATAACATTTTGGTTTGCAGTTGTGGGTAGAGCATTTAAATACCTTTCTTTTGATGTGCATTTTGATTGGGTGGGAAATAGTTTTGAAAATACTACTTTTTTCGGCAAGGGTTAGCCCACGATTTTCTCGAAAAACTGAAAAAAAATCATTTTTGAGATTTATGCATCAATTAAAAGGTGGGTCGATGCTCTGTATTTTAGTGAAAACCGCATCATGTTTGGAGGCTTGGTTGAGGAAATAGAGCAACCGAAAGATAATTTGTGATGAGCTGGGTCGAAATTCTGTAATTTTACTTTTTGACTAATTTTTCGGAAAAGAGAGATCGTATAACATTTTGGTTTGCAGTTGTGGGTAGAGCATTTAAATACCTTTCTTTTGATGTGCATTTTGATTGGGTGGGAAATAGTTTTGAAAATACTACTTTTTCGGCAATGGGTTAAGCCCACGATTTTCTCGAAAAACTGAAAAAAAATGATTTTTGAGATTTATGCATCAATTGAAAGGTGGGTCGATGCTCTGTATTTTAGTGAAAACCGCATCATATTTGGAGGCTTGGTTGAGGAAATAGAGCAACCGAAAGATAATTTGTGATGAGCTGGGTCGAAATTCTGTAATTTTACTTTTTGACTAATTTTTCGGAAACGAGCGATCGTATAACATTTTGGTTTGCAGTTGTGGGTAGAGCATTTAAATACCTTTCTTTTGATGTGTATTTTGATTGGGTGGGAAATAGTTTTGAAAATACTACTTTTTCGGCAAGGGTTAGCCCACGATTTTCTCGAAAAACTGAAAAAAAATCATTTTTGTGATTTATGCATCAATTGAAAGCTGGGTCGATGCTCTGTATTTTAGTGAAAACCGCATCATGTTTGGAGGCTTGGTTGAGGAAATAGAGCAACCAAAAGATAATTTGTGATGAGCTGGGTCGAAATTCTGTAATTTTACTTTTTGACTAATTTTTCGGAAACAAGCGATCGTATAACATTTTGGTTTGCAGTTGTGGGTAGAGCATTTAAATACCTTTCTTTTGATGTGCATTTTGATTGGGTGGGAAATAGTTTTGAAAATACTACTTTTTTCGGCAAGGGTTAGCTCACGATTTTCTCGAAAAACTGAAAAAAAATCATTTTTGTGATTTATGCATCAATTGAAAGGTGGGTCGAAGCTCTCTATTTTAGTGAAAACCGCATCATGTTTGGAGGCTTGGTTGAGGAAATAGAGCAACCGAAAGATAATTTGTGATGAGCTGGGTCGAAATTCTGTAATTTTACTTTTTGACTAATTTTTCGGAAACGAGCGATCGTATAACATTTTGGTTTGCAGTTGTGGGTAGAGCATTTAAATACCTTTCTTTTGATGTGCATTTTGATTGGGTGGGAAATAGTTTTGAAAATACTACTTTTTTCGGCAAGGGGTTAGCCCAAGATTTTCTCGAAAAACTGAAAAAAAATCATTTTTGTGATTTATGCATCAATTGAAAGGTGGGTCTGTATTTTAGTGAAAACCGCATCATGTTTGGAGGCTTGGTTGAGGAAATAGAGCAACCGAAAGATAATTTGTGATGAGCTGGATCGAAATTCTGTAATTTTACTTTTTGATAATTTTTCGGAAACGAGAGATCGTATAACATTTTGGTTTGCAGTTGTGGGTAGAGCATTTAAATACCTTTCTTTTGATGTGCATTTTGATTGGGTGGGAAATAGTTTTGAAAATACTACGTTTTTGGCAATGGGTTAGCCCACGATTTTCTCGAAAAACTGAAAAAAAATCATTTTTGAGATTTATGCATCAATTGAAAGGTGGGTCGATGCTCTGTATTTTAGTGAAAACCGCATCATGTTTGGAGGCTTGGTTGAGGAAATAGAGCAACCGAAAGATAATTTGTGATGAGCTGGGTCGAAATTCTGTAATTTTACTTTTTGACTAATTTTTCGGAAACGAGCGATCGTATAACATTTTGGTTTGCAGTTGTGGGTAGAGCATTTAAATACCTTTCTTTTGATGTGCATTTTGATTGGGTGGGAAATAGTTTTGAAAATACTACTTTTTTCGGCAAGGGTTAGCTCACGATTTTCTCGAAAAACTGAAAAAAAAATCATTTTTGTGATTTATGCATCAATTGAAAGGTGGGTCGAAGCTCTCTATTTTAGTGAAAACCGCATCATGTTTGGAGGCTTGGTTGAGGAAATAGAGCAACCGAAAGATAATTTGTGATGAGCTGGGTCGAAATTCTGTAATTTTACTTATTGACTAATTTTTCGGAAAAGAGAGATCGTATAACATTTTGGTTTGCAGTTGTGGGTAGAGCATTTAAATACCTTTCTTTTGATGTGCATTTTAATTGGGTGGGAAATAGTTTTGAAAATACTACTTTTTCGGTAAGGGTCCCACGATTTTCTCGAAAAACTGAAAAAAAATCATTTTTGTGATTTATGCATAAATTGAAAGCTGGGTCGATGCTCTGTATTTCAGTGAAAACCGCATCATGTTTGGAGGCTTGGTTGAGGAAATAGAGCAACCGAAAGATAATTTGTGATGAGCTGGGTCGAAATTCTGTAATTTTACTTTTTGACTAATTTTTCGGAAACGAGCGATCGTATAACATTTTGGTTTGCAGTTGTGGGTAAAGCATTTAAATACCTTTCTTTTGATGTGCATTTTGATTGGGTGGGAAATAGTTTTGAAAATATTACTTTGTTCGGCAAGGGTTAGCCCACGATTTTCTCGAAAAACTGAAAAAAAATCATTTTTGTGATTTATGCATCAATTGAAAGGTGGGTCGATGCTCTGTATTTTAGTGAAAACCGCATCATTTTTGGAGGCTTGGTTGAGGAAATAGAGCAACCGAAAGATAATTTGTGATGAGCTGGGTCGAAATTCTGTAATTTTACTTTTTGACTAATTTTTCGGAAACGAGCGATCGTATAACATTTTGGTTTGCAGTTGTTGGTAGAGCATTTAAATACCTTTCTTTTGATGTGCATTTTGATTGGGTGGGAAATAGTTTTGAAAATACTACTTTTTTCGGCAAGGGGTTAGCCCAAGATTTTCTCGAAAAACTGAAAAAAAATCATTTTTGTGATTTATGCATCAATTGAAAGGTGGGTCGATGCTCTGTATTTTAGTGAAAACCGCATCATGTTTGGAGGCTTGGTTGAGGAAATAGAGCAACCGAAAGATAATTTGTGATGAGCTGGATCGAAATTCTGTAATTTTACTTTTTGATAATTTTTCGGAAACGAGAGATCGTATAACATTTTGGTTTGCAGTTGTGGGTAGAGCATTTAAATACCTTTCTTTTGATGTGCATTTTGATTGGGTGGGAAATAGTTTTGAAAATACTACGTTTTTGGCAATGGGTTAGCCCACGATTTTCTCGAAAAACTGAAAAAAAAATCATTTTTGTGATTTATGCATCAATTGAAAGGTGGGTCGATGCTCTGTATTTTAGCGAAAACCGCATCATGTTTGGAGGCTTGGTTGAGGAAATAGAGCAACCGAAAGATAATTTGTGATGAGCTGGGTCGAAATTCTGTAATTTTACTTTTTGACTAATTTTTCGGAAACGAGCGATCGTATAACATTTTGGTTTGCAGTTGTGGGTAGAGCATTTAAATACCTTTCTTTTGATGTGCATTTTGATTGGGTGGGAAATAGTTTTGAAAATACTACTTTTTTCGGCAAGGGTTAGCTCACGATTTTCTCGAAAAACTGAAAAAAAAATCATTTTTGTGATTTATGCATCAATTGAAAGGTGGGTCGAAGCTCTCTATTTTAGTGAAAACCGCATCATGTTTGGAGGCTTGGTTGAGGAAATAGAGCAACCGAAAGATAATTTGTGATGAGCTGGGTCGAAATTCTGTAATTTTACTTATTGACTAATTTTTCGGAAAAGAGAGATCGTATAACATTTTGGTTTGCAGTTGTGGGTAGAGCATTTAAATACCTTTCTTTTGATGTGCATTTTAATTGGGTGGGAAATAGTTTTGAAAATACTACTTTTTCGGTAAGGGTCCCACGATTTTCTCGAAAAACTGAAAAAAAATCATTTTTGTGATTTATGCATAAATTGAAAGCTGGGTCGATGCTCTGTATTTCAGTGAAAACCGCATCATGTTTGGAGGCTTGGTTGAGGAAATAGAGCAACCGAAAGATAATTTGTGATGAGCTGGGTCGAAATTCTGTAATTTTACTTTTTGACTAATTTTTCGGAAACGAGCGATCGTATAACATTTTGGTTTGCAGTTGTGGGTAAAGCATTTAAATACCTTTCTTTTGATGTGCATTTTGATTGGGTGGGAAATAGTTTTGAAAATATTACTTTGTTCGGCAAGGGTTAGCCCACGATTTTCTCGAAAAACTGAAAAAAAATCATTTTTGTGATTTATGCATCAATTGAAAGGTGGGTCGATGCTCTGTATTTTAGTGAAAACCGCATCATTTTTGGAGGCTTGGTTGAGGAAATAGAGCAACCGAAAGATAATTTGTGATGAGCTGGGTCGAAATTCTGTAATTTTACTTTTTGACTAATTTTTCGGAAACGAGCGATCGTATAACATTTTGGTTTGCAGTTGTTGGTAGAGCATTTAAATACCTTTCTTTTGATGTGCATTTTGATTGGGTGGGAAATAGTTTTGAAAATACTACTTTTTTCGGCAAGGGGTTAGCCCAAGATTTTCTCGAAAAACTGAAAAAAAATCATTTTTGTGATTTATGCATCAATTGAAAGGTGGGTCGATGCTCTGTATTTTAGTGAAAACCGCATCATGTTTGGAGGCTTGGTTGAGGAAATAGAGCAACCGAAAGATAATTTGTGATGAGCTGGATCGAAATTCTGTAATTTTACTTTTTGATAATTTTTCGGAAACGAGAGATCGTATAACATTTTGGTTTGCAGTTGTGGGTAGAGCATTTAAATACCTTTCTTTTGATGTGCATTTTGATTGGGTGGGAAATAGTTTTGAAAATACTACGTTTTTGGCAATGGGTTAGCCCACGATTTTCTCGAAAAACTGAAAAAAAATCATTTTTGAGATTTATGCATCAATTTAAAGGTGGGTCGATGCTCTGTATTTTAGTGAAAACCGCATCATGTTTGGAGGCTTGGTTGAGGAAATAGAGCAACCGAAAGATAATTTGTGATGAGCTGGGTCGAAATTCTGTAATTTTACTTTTTGACTAATTTTTCGGAAACGAGCGATCGTATAACATTTTGGTTTGCAGTTGTGGGTAGAGCATTTAAATACCTTTCTTTTGATGTGCATTTTGATTGGGTGGGAAATAGTTTTGAAAATACTACTTTTTTCGGCAAGGGTTAGCTCACGATTTTCTCGAAAAACTGAAAAAAAATCATTTTTGTGATTTATGCATCAATTGAAAGGTGGGTCGAAGCTCTCTATTTTAGTGAAAACCGCATCATGTTTGGAGGCTTGGTTGAGGAAATAGAGCAACCGAAAGATAATTTGTGATGAGCTGGGTCGAAATTCTGTAATTTTACTTATTGACTAATTTTTCGGAAAAGAGAGATCGTATAACATTTTGGTTTGCAGTTGTGGGTAGAGCATTTAAATACCTTTCTTTTGATGTGCATTTTAATTGGGTGGGAAATAGTTTTGAAAATACTACTTTTTCGGTAAGGGTCCCACGATTTTCTCGAAAAACCGAAAAAAAATCATTTTTGTGATTTATGCATAAATTGAAAGCTGGGTCGATGCTCTGTATTTCAGTGAAAACCGCATCATGTTTGGAGGCTTGGTTGAGGAAATAGAGCAACCGAAAGATAATTTGTGATGAGCTGGGTCGAAATTCTGTAATTTTACTTTTTGACTAATTTTTCGGAAACGAGCGATCGTATAACATTTTGGTTTGCAGTTGTGGGTAAATCATTTAAATACCTTTCTTTTGATGTGCATTTTGATTGGGTGGGAAATAGTTTTGAAAATATTACTTTGTTCGGCAAGGGTTAGCCCACGATTTTCTCGAAAAACTGAAAAAAAATCATTTTTGTGATTTATGCATCAATTGAAAGGTGGGTCGATGCTCTGTATTTTAGTGAAAACCGCATCATTTTTGGAGGCTTGGTTGAGGAAATAGAGCAACCGAAAGATAATTTGTGATGAGCTGGGTCGAAATTCTGTAATTTTACTTTTTGACTAATTTTTCGGAAACGAGCGATCGTATAACATTTTGGTTTGCAGTTGTGGGTAGAGCATTTAAATACCTTTCTTTTGATGTGCATTTTGATTGGGTGGGAAATAGTTTTGAAAATACTACTTTTTTCGGCAAGGGTTAGCCCACGATTCTCGAAAAACTGAAAAAAAATCATTTTTGTGATTTATGCATAAATTGAAAGCTGGGTCGATGCTCTGTATTTCAGTGAAAACTGCATCATGTTTGGAGGCTTGGTTGAGGAAATAGAGCAACCGAAAGATAATTTGTGATGAGCTGGGTCGAAATTCTGTAATTTTACTTTTTGACTAATTTTTCGGAAACGAGCGATCGTATAACATTTTGGTTTGCAGTTGTGGGTAAATCATTTAAATACCTTTCTTTTGATGTGCATTTTGATTGGGTGGGAAATAGTTTTGAAAATATTACTTTGTTCGGCAAGGGTTAGCCCACGATTTTCTCGAAAAACTGAAAAAAAATCATTTTTGTGATTTATGCATCAATTGAAAGGTGGGTCGATGCTCTGTATTTTAGTGAAAACCGCATCATTTTTGGAGGCTTGGTTGAGGAAATAGAGCAACCGAAAGATAATTTGTGATGAGCTGGGTCGAAATTCTGTAATTTTACTTTTTGACTAATTTTTCGGAAACGAGCGATCGTATAACATTTTGGTTTGCAGTTGTGGGTAGAGCATTTAAATACCTTTCTTTTGATGTGCATTTTGATTGGGTGGGAAATAGTTTTGAAAATACTACTTTTTTCGGCAAGGGTTAGCCCACGATTTTCTCGAAAAACTGAAAAAAAAATCATTTTTGTGATTTATGCATCAATTGAAAGGTGGGTCGATGCTCTGTATTTTAGTGAAAACCGCATCATGTTTGGAGGCTTGGTTGAGGAAATAGAGCAACCGAAAGATAATTTGTGATGAGCTGGGTCGAAATTCTGTAATTTTACTTTTTGACTAATTTTTCGGAAACGAGCGATCGTATAACATTTTGGTTTGCAGTTGTGGGTAGAGCATTTAAATACCTTTCTTTTGATGTGCATTTTGATTGGGTGGGAAATAGTTTTGAAAATACTACTTTTTTCGGCAAGGGTTAGCCCACGATTTTCTCGAAAAACTGAAAAAAAATCATTTTTGTGATTTATGCATCAATTGAAAGCTGGGTCGATGCTCTGTATTTTAGTGAAAACCGCATCATGTTTGGAGGCTTGGTTGAGGAAATAGAGCAACCGAAAGATAATTTGTGATGAGCTGGGTCGAAATTCTGTAATTTTACTTTTTGACTAATTTTTCGGAAAAGAGAGATCGTATAACATTTTGGTTTGCAGTTGTGGGTAGAGCATTTAAATACCTTTCTTTTGATGTGCATTTTGATTGGGTGGGAAATAGTTTTGAAAATACTACTTTTTCGGCAATGGGTTAGCCCACGATTTTCTCGAAAAACTGAAAAAAAATCATTTTTGAGATTTATGCATCAATTGAAAGGTGGGTCGATGCTCTGTATTTTAGTGAAAACCGCATCATGTTTGGAGGCTTGGTTGAGGAAATAGAGCAACCGAAAGATAATTTGTGATGAGCTGGGTCGAAATTCTGTAATTTTACTTTTTGACTAATTTTTCGGAAACGAGCGATCGTATAACATTTTGGTTTGCAGTTGTGGGTAGAGCATTTAAATACCTTTCTTTTGATGTGCATTTTGATTGGGTGGGAAATAGTTTTGAAAATACAACTTTTTTAGGCAAGGGTTAGCCCACGATTTTCTCGAAAAACTGAAAAAAAATCATTTTTGTGATTTATGCATCAATTGAAAGCTGGGTCGATGCTCTGTATTTTAGTGAAAACCGCATCATGTTTGGAGGCTTGGTTGAGGAAATAGAGCAACCGAAAGATAATTTGTGATGAGCTGGGTCGAAATTCTGTAATTTTACTTTTTGACTAATTTTTCTGAAAAGAGAGATCGTATAACATTTTGGTTTGCAGTTGTGGGTAGAGCATTTAAATACCTTTCTTTTGATGTGCATTTTGATTGGGTGGGAAATAGTTTTGAAAATACTACTTTTTCGGCAATGGGTTAGCCCACGATTTTCTCGAAAAACTGAAAAAAAAATCATTTTTGAGATTTATGCATCAATTGAAAGGTGGGTCGATGCTCTGTATTTTAGTGAAAACCGCATCATGTTTGGAGGCTTGGTTGAGGAAATAGAGCAACCGAAAGATAATTTGTGATGAGCTGAGTCGAAATTCTGTAATTTTACTTTTTGACTAATTTTTCGGAAACGAGCGATCGTATAACATTTTGGTTGGCAGTTGTGGGTAGAGCATTTAAATACCTTTCTTTTGATGTGCATTTTGATTGGGTGGGAAATAGATTTGAAAATGCTACTTTTTCGGCAATGGGTTAGCCCACGATTTTCTCGAAAAACTGAAAAAAAAATCATTTTTGTGATTTATGTATCAATTGAAAGGTGGGTCGATGCTCTGTATTTTAGTGAAAACCGCATCATGTTTGGAGGCTTGGTTGAGGAAATAGAGCAACCGAAAGATAATTTGTGATGAGCTGGGTCGAAATTCTGTAATTTTACTTTTTGACTAATTTTTCGGAAACGAGCGATCGTATAACATTTTGGTTTGCAGTTGTGGGTAGAGCATTTAAATACCTTTCTTTTGATGTGCATTTTGATTGGGTGGGAAATAGTTTTGCAAATACTACTTTTTTCGGCAAGGGTTAGCTCACGATTTTCTCGAAAAACTGAAAAAAAATCATTTTTGTGATTTATGCATCAATTGAAAGGTGGGTCGATGCTCTGTATTTTAGTGAAAACCGCATCATGTTTGGAGGCTTGGTTGAGGAAATAGAGCAACCGAAAGATAATTTGTGATGAGCTGGGTCGAAATTCTGTAATTTTACTTTTTGACTAATTTTTCGGAAACGAGCGATCGTATAACATTTTGGTTTGCAGTTGTGGGTAGAGCATTTAAATACCTTTCTTTTGATGTGCATTTTGATTGGGTGGGAAATAGTTTTGAAAATACTACTTTTTTGGCAATGGGTTAGCCCACGATTTTCTCGAAAAACTGAAAAAAAATCATTTTTGTGATTTATGCATCAATTGAAAGGTGGGTCGAAGCTCTGTATTTTAGTGAAAACCGCATCATGTTTGGAGGCTTGGTTGAGGAAATAGAGCAACCGAAAGATAATTTGTGATGAGCTGGGTCGAAATTCTGTAATTTTACTTTTTGACTAATTTTTCGGAAACGAGCGATCGTATAACATTTTGGTTTGCAGTTGTGGGTAGAGCATTTAAATACCTTTCTTTTGATGTGCATTTTGATTGGGTGGGAAATAGATTTGAAAATACTACTTTTTTGGCAATGGGTTAGCCCACGATTTTCTCGAAAAACTGAAAAAAAATCATTTTTGTGATTTATGCATCAATTGAAAGGTGGGTCGATGCTCTGTATTAATTTTAGTGAAAACCGCATCATGTTTGGAGGCTTGGTTGAGGAAATAGAGCAACCGAAAGATAATTTGTGATGAGCTGGGTCGAAATTCTGTAATTTTACTTTTTGACTAATTTTTCGGAAACGAGCGATCGTATAACATTTTGGTTTGCAGTTGTGGGTAGAGCATTTAAATACCTTTCTATTGATGTGTATTTTGATTGGATGGGAAATAGTTTTAAAAATACTACTTTTTCGGCAAGGGTTAGCCCACGATTTTCTCGAAAAACTGAAAAAAAATCATTTTTGTGATTTATGCATCAATTGAAAGCTGGGTCGATGCTCTGTATTTTAGTGACAACCGCATCATGTTTGAAGGCTTGGTTGAGGAAATAGAGCAACCGAAAGATAATTTGTGATGAGCTGGGTCGAAATTCTGTAATTTTACTTTTTGACTAATTTTTCGGAAAAGAGAGATCGTATAACATTTTGGTTTGCAGTTGTGGGTAGAGCATTTAAATACCTTTCTTTTGATGTGCATTTTGATTGGGTGGGAAATAGTTTTGAAAATACTACTTTTTCGGCAATGGGTTAGCCCACGATTTTCTCGAAAAACTGAAAAAAAATCATTTTTGAGATTTATGCATCAATTGAAAGGTGGGTCGATGCTCTGTATTAATTTTAGTGAAAACCGCATCATGTTTGGAGGCTTGGTTGAGGAAATAGAGCAACCGAAAGATAATTTGTGATGAGCTGGGTCGAAATTCTGTAATTTTACTTCTTGACTAATTTTTCGGAAACGGGCGATCGTATAACATTTTGGTTTGCAGTTGTGGGTAGAGCATTTAAATACCTTTCTTTTGATGTGCATTTTGATTGGGTGGGAAATAGTTTTGAAAATACTACTTTTTTCGGCAAGGGTTAGCCCACGATTTTCTCGAAAAACTGAAAAAAAATCATTTTTGTGATTTATGCATCAATTGAAAGCTGGGGCGATGCTCTGTATTTTAGTGAAAACCGCATCATGTTTGGAGGCTTGGTTGAGGAAATAGAGCAACCGAAAGATAATTTGTGATGAGCTGGGTCGAAATTCTGTAATTTTACTTTTTGACTAATTTTTCGGAAAAGAGAGATCGTATAACATTTTGGTTTGCAGTTGTGGGTAGAGCATTTAAATACCTTTCTTTTGATGTGCATTTTGATTGGGTGGGAAATAGTTTTGAAAATACTACTTTTTCGGCAATGGGTTAGCCCACGATTTTCTCGAAAAACTGAAAAAAAAATCATTTTTGAGATTTATGCATCAATTGAAAGGTGGGTCGATGCTCTGTATTTTAGTGAAAACCGCATCATGTTTGGAGGCTTGGTTGAGGAAATAGAGCAACCGAAAGATAATTTGTGATGAGCTGGGTCGAAATTCTGTAATTTTACTTTTTGACTAATTTTTTGGAAACGAGCGATCGTATAACATTTTGGTTTGCAGTTGTGGGTAGAGCATTTAAATACCTTTCTTTTGATGTGCATTTTGATTGGGTGGGAAATAGATTTGAAAATACTACTTTTTTGGCAATGGGTTAGCCCACAATTTTCTCGAAAAACTGAAAAAAAATCATTTTTGTGATTTATGCATCAATTGAAAGGTGGGTCGATGCTCTGTATTAATTTTAGTGAAAACCGCATCATGTTTGGAGGCTTGGTTGAGGAAATAGAGCAACCGAAAGATAATTTGTGATGAGCTGGGTCGAAATTCTGTAATTTTACTTTTTGACTAATTTTTCGGAAACGAGCGATCGTATAACATTTTGGTTTGCAGTTGTGGGTAGAGCATTTAAATACCTTTCTTTTGATGTGCATTTTGATTGGGTGGGAAATAGTTTTGAAAATACTACTTTTTCGGCAAGGGTTAGCCCACGATTTTCTCGAAAAACTGAAAAAAAATCATTTTTGTGATTTATGCATCAATTGAAAGCTGGGTCGATGCTCTGTATTTTAGTGACAACCGCATCATGCTTGAAGGCTTGGTTGAGGAAATAGAGCAACCGAAAGATAATTTGTGATGAGCTGGGTCGAAATTCTGTAATTTTACTTTTTGACTAATTTTTCGGAAAAGAGAGATCGTATAACATTTTGGTTTGCAGTTGTGGGTAGAGCATTTAAATACCTTTCTTTTGATGTGCATTTTGATTGGGTGGGAAATAGTTTTGAAAATACTACTTTTTCGGCAATGGGTTAGCCCACGATTTTCTCGAAAAACTGAAAAAAAATCATTTTTGAGATTTATGCATCAATTGAAAGGTGGGTCGATGCTCTGTATTTTAGTGAAAACCGCATCATGTTTGGAGGCTTGGTTGAGGAAATAGAGCAACCGAAAGATAATTTGTGATGAGCTGGGTCGAAATTCTGTAATTTTACTTTTTGACTAATTTTTCGGAAATGGGCGATCGTATAACATTTTGGTTTGCAGTTGTGGGTAGAGCATTTAAATACCTTTCTTTTGATGTGCATTTTGATTGGGTGGGAAATAGTTTTGAAAATACTACTTTTTTCGGCAAGGGTTAGCCCACGATTTTCTCGAAAAACTGAAAAAAAACATTTTTGAGATTTATGCATCAATTGAAAGGTGGGTCGATGCTCTGTATTTTAGTGAAAACCGCATCATGTTTGGAGGCTTGGTTGAGGAAATAGAGCAACCGAAAGATAATTTGTGATGAGCTGGGTCGAAATTCTGTAATTTTACTTTTTGACTAATTTTTCGGAAAAGAGAGATCGTATAACATTTTGGTTTGCAGTTGTGGGTAGAGCATTTAAATACCTTTCTTTTGATGTGCATTTTGATTGGGTGGGAAATAGTTTTGAAAATACTACTTTTTTGGCAATGGGTTAGCCCACGATTTTCTCGAAAAACTGAAAAAAAATCATTTTTGAGATTTATGCATCAATTGAAAGGTGGGTCGATGCTCTGTATTTTAGTGAAAACCGCATCATGTTTGGAGGCTTGGTTGAGGAAATAGAGCAACCGAAAGATAATTTGTGATGAGCTGGGTCGAAATTCTGTAATTTTACTTTTTGACTAATTTTTCGGAAAAGAGAGATCGTATAACATTTTGGTTTGCAGTTGTGGGTAGAGCATTTAAATACCTTTCTTTTGATGTGCATTTTGATTGGGTGGGAAATAGTTTTGAAAATACTACTTTTTTCGGCAATGGGTTAGCCCACGATTTTCTCGAAAAACTGAAAAAAAATCATTTTTGAGATTTATGCATCAATTGAAAGGTGGGTCGATGCTCTGTATTTTAGTGAAAACCGCATCATGTTTGGAGGCTTGGTTGAGGAAATAGAGCAACCGAAAGATAATTTGTGATGAGCTGGGTCGAAATTCTGTAATTTTACTTTTTGACTAATTTTTCGGAAACGAGGGATCGTATAACATTTTGGTTTGCAGTTGTGGGTAGAGCATTTAAATACCTTTCTTTTGATGTGCATTTTGATTGGGTGGGAAATAGATTTGAAAATGCTACTTTTTCGGCAATGGGTTAGCCCACGATTTTCTCGAAAAACTGAAAAAAAATCATTTTTGTGATTTATGCATCAATTGAAAGCTGGGGCGATGCTCTGTATTTTAGTGAAAACCGCATCATGTTTGGAGGCTTGGTTGAGGAAATAGAGCAACCGAAAGATAATTTGTGATGAGCTGGGTCGATATTCTGTAATTTTACTTTTTGACTAATTTTTTGGAAACGAGCGATCGTATAACATTTTGGTTTGCAGTTGTGGGTAGAGCATTTAAATACCTTTCTTTTGATGTGCATTTTGATTGGGTGGGAAATAGTTTTGAAAATACTACTTTTTTCGGCAAGGGTTAGCCCACGATTTTCTCGAAAAACTGAAAAAAAAATCATTTTTGAGATTTATGCATCAATTGAAAGGTGGGTCGATGCTCTGTATTTTAGTGAAAACCGCATCATGTTTGGAGGCTTGGTTGAGGAAATAGAGCAACCGAAAGATAATTTGTGATGAGCTGGGTCGAAATTCTGTAATTTTACTTTTTGACTAATTTTTCGGAAACGAGCGATCGTATAACATTTTGGTTTGCAGTTGTGGGTAGAGCATTTAAATACCTTTCTTTTGATGTGCATTTTGATTGGGTGGGAAATAGTTTTGAAAATACTACTTTTTTCGGCAAGGGTTAGCCTACGATTTTCTCGAAAAACTGAAAAAAATCATTTTTGTGATTTATGCATCAATTGAAAGGTGGGTCGATGCTCTGTATTTTAGTGAAAACCGCATCATGTTTGGAGGCTTGGTTGAGGAAATAGAGCAACCGAAAGATAATTTGTGATGAGCTGGGTCGAAATTCTGTAATTTTACTTTTTGACTAATTTTTCGGAAAAGAGAGATCGTATAACATTTTGGTTTGCAGTTGTTGATAGAGCATTTAAATACCTTTCTTTTGATGTGCATTTTGATTGGATGGGAAATAGTTTTGAAAATACTACTTTTTTCGGCAAGGGTTAGCCCACGATTTTCTCGAAAAACTGAAAAAAAATCATTTTTGTGATTTATGCATCAATTGAAAGGTGGGTCGATGCTCTGTATTTTAGTGAAAACCGCATCATGTTTGGAGGCTTGGTTGAGGAAATAGAGCAACCGAAAGATAATTTGTGATGAGCTGGGTCGAAATTCTGTAATTTTACTTTTTGACTAATTTTTCGGAAAAGAGAGATCGTATAACATTTTGGTTTGCAGTTGTGGGTAGAGCATTTAAATACCTTTCTTTTGATGTGCTTTTTGATTGGGTGGGAAATAGTTTTGAAAATACTACTTTTTTGGCAATGGGTTAGCCCACGATTTTCTCGAAAAACTGAAAAAAAATCATTTTTGAGATTTATGCATCAATTGAAAGGTGGGTCGATGCTCTGTATTTTAGTGAAAACCGCATCATGTTTGGAGGCTTGGTTGAGGAAATAGAGCAACCGAAAGATAATTTGTGATGAGCTGGGTCGAAATTCTGTAATTTTACTTTTTGACTAATTTTTCGGAAACGAGCGATCGTATAACATTTTGGTTTGCAGTTGTGGGTAGAGCATTTAAATACCTTTCTTTTGATGTGCATTTTGATTGGGTGGGAAATAGTTTTGAAAATACTACTTTTTTCGGGAAGGGTTAGCCCACGATTTTCTCGAAAAACTGAAAAAAAATCATTTTTGTGATTTATGCATCAATTGAAAGCTGGGTCGATGCTCTGTATTTTAGTGAAAACCGCATCATGTTTGGAGGCTTGGTTGAGGAAATAGAGCAACCGAAAGATAATTTGTGATGAGCTGGGTCGAAATTCTGTAATTTTACTTTTTGACTAATTTTTCGGAAACGAGCGATCGTATAACATTTTGGTTTGCAGTTGTGGGTAGAGCATTTAAATACCTTTCTTTTGATGTGCATTTTGATTGGGTGGGAAATAGTTTTGAAAATACTACTTTTTTCGGCAAGGGTTAGCCCACGATTTTCTCGAAAAACTGAAAAAAAATCATTTTTGTGATTTATGCATCAATTGAAAGGTGGGTCGATGCTCTGTATTTTAGTGAAAACCGCATCATGTTTGGAGGCTTGGTTGAGGAAATAGAGCAACCGAAAGATAATTTGTGATGAGCTGGGTCGAAATTCTGTAATTTTACTTTTTGACTAATTTTTCGGAAACGGGCGATCGTATAACATTTTGGTTTGCAGTTGTGGGTAGAGCATTTAAATACCTTTCTTTTGATGTGTATTTTGATTGGTTGGGAAATAATTTTGAAAATACTACTTTTTTCGGCAAGGGTTAGCCCACGATTTTCTCGAAAAACTGAAAAAAAATCATTTTTGTGATTTATGCATCAATTGAAAGGTGGGTCGATGCTCTGTATTTTAGTGAAAACCGCATCATGTTTGGAGGCTTGGTTGCGGAAATAGAGCAACCGAAAGATAATTTGTGATGAGCTGGGTCGAAATTCTGTAATTTTACATTTTGACTTATTTTTCGGAAACGAGCGATCGTATAACATTTTGGTTTGCAGTTGTGGGTAGAGCATTTAAATACATTTCTTTTGATGTGCATTTTGATTGGGTGGGAAATAGTTTTGAAAATACTACTTTTTTCGGCAAGGGTTAGCCCACGATTTTCTCGAAAAACTGAAAAAAAAATCATTTTTGTGATTTATGCATCAATTGAAAGGTGGGTCGATGCTCTGTATTTTAGTGAAAACCGCATCATGTTTGGAGGCTTGGTTGAGGAAATAGAGCAACCGAAAGATAATTTGTGATGAGCTGGGTCGAAATTCTGTAATTTTACTTTTTGACTAATTTTTCGGAAACGAGCGATCGTATAACATTTTGGTTTGCAGTTGTGGGTAGAGCATTTAAATACCTTTCTTTTGATGTGCATTTTGATTGGGTGGGAAATAGTTTTGAAAATACTACTTTTTTCGGCAAGGGTTAGCCCACGATTTTCTCGAAAAACTGAAAAAAAAAATCGTTTTTGTGATTTATGCATCAATTGAAAGGTGGGTCGATGCTCTGTATTTTAGTGAAAACCGCATCATGTTTGGAGGCTTGGTTGAGGAAATAGAGCAACCGAAAGATAATTTGTGATGAGCTGAGTCGAAATTCTGTAATTTTACTTTTTGAGTAATTTTTCGGAAAAGAGAGATCGTATAACATTTTGGTTTGCAATTGTGGGTAGAGCATTTAAATACCTTTCTTTTGAAGTGCATTTTGATTGGGTGGGAAATAGTTTTGAAAATACTACTTTTTTCGGCAAGGGTTAGCCCACGATTTTCTCGAAAAACTGAAAAAAAATCATTTTTGAGATTTATGCATCAATTGAAAGGTGGGTCGATGCTCTGTATTTTAGTGAAAACCGCATCATGTTTGGAGGCTTGGTTGAGGAAATAGAGCAACCGAAAGATAATTTGTGATGAGCTGGGTCGAAATTCTGTAATTTTACTTTTTGACTAATTTTTCGGAAACGAGCGATCGTATAACATTTTGGTTTGCAGTTGTGGGTAGAGCATTTAAATACCTTTCTTTTGATGTGCATTTTGATTGGGTGGGAAATAGTTTTGAAAATACTACTTTTTTCGGCAAGGGTTAGCCCACGATTTTCTCGAAAAACTGAAAAAAATCATTTTTGTGATTTATGCATCAATTGAAAGCTGGGTCGATGCTCTGTATTTTAGTGAAAACCGCATCATGTTTGGAGGCTTGGTTGAGGAAATAGAGCAACCGAAAGATAATTTGTGATGAGCTGGGTCGAAATTCTGTAATTTTACTTTTTGACTAATTTTTCGGAAACGAGCTATGGTATAACATTTTGGTTTGCAGTTGTGGGTAGAGCATTTAAATACCTTTCTTTTGATGTGCATTTTGATTGGGTGGGAAATAGTTTTGAAAATACTACTTTTTTCGGCAAGGGTTAGCCCACGATTTTCTCGAAAAACTGAAAAAAAAATCATTTTTGTGATTTATGCATCAATTGAAAGGTGGGTCGATGCTCTGTATTTTAGTGAAAACCGCATCATGTTTGGAGGCTTGGTTGAGGAAATAGAGCAACCGAAAGATAATTTGTGATGAGCTGGGTCGAAATTCTGTAATTTTACTTTTTGACTAATTTTTCGGAAACGAGCGATCGTATAACATTTTGGTTTGCAGTTGTGGGTAGAGCATTTAAATACCTTTCTTTTGATGTGTATTTTGATTGGGTGGGAAATAGTTTTGAAAATACTACTTTTTTCGGCAAGGGTTAGCCCACGATTTTCTCGAAAAACTGAAAAAAAATCATTTTTGTGATTTATGCATCAATTGGAAGGTGGGTCGAAGCTCTGTATTTTAGTGAAAACCGCATCATGTTTGGAGGCTTGGTTGAGGAAATAGAGCAACCGAAAGATAATTTGTGATGAGCTGGGTCGAAATTCTGTAATTTTACTTTTTGACTCGGACACGAGCGATCGTATAACATTTTGGTTTGCAGTTGTGGGTAGAGCATTTAAATACCTTTCTTTTGATGTGCATTTTGATTGGGTGGGAAATAGTTTTGAAAATACTACTTTTTTCGGCAAGGGTTAGCCCACGATTTTCTCGAAAAACTGAAAAAAAACCATTTTTGTGATTTATGCATCAATTGAAAGGTGGGTCGATGCTCTGTATTTTAGTGAAAACCGCATCATGTTTGGAGGCTTGGTTGAGGAAATAGAGCAACCGAAAGATAATTTGTGATGAGCTGGGTCGAAATTCTGTAATTTTACTTTTTGAGTAATTTTTCGGAAAAGAGAGATCGTATAACATTTTGGTTTGCAGTTGTGGGTAGAGCATTTAAATACCTTTCTTTTGATGTGCATTTTGATTGGGTGGGAAATAGTTTTGAAAATACTACTTTTTCGGCAATGGGTTAGCCCACGATTTTCTCGAAAAACTGAAAAAAAAATCATTTTTGAGATTTATGCATCAATTGAAAGGTGGGTCGATGCTCTGTATTTTAGTGAAAACCGCATCATGTTTGGAGGCTTGGTTGAGGAAATAGAGCAACCGAAAGATAATTTGTGATGAGCTGGGTCGAAATTCTGTAATTTTACTTTTTGACTCGGAAACGAGCGATCGTATAACATTTTGGTTTGCAGTTGTGGGTAGAGCATTTAAATACCTTTCTTTTGATGTGCATTTTGATTGGGTGGGAAATAGTTTTGAAAATACTACTTTTTTCGGCAAGGGTTAGCCCACGATTTTCTCGAAAAACTGAAAAAAAAATCATTTTTGTGATTTATGCATCAATTGAAAGGTGGGTCGATGATCTGTATTTTAGTGAAAACCGCATCATGTTTGGAGGCTTGGTTGAGGAAATAGAGCAACCGAAAGATAATTTGTGATGAGCTGGGTCGAAGTTCTGTAATTTTACTTTTTGAGTAATTTTTCGGAAAAGAGAGATCGTATAACATTTTGGTTTGCAGTTGTGGGTAGAGCATTTAAATACCTTTCTTTTGAAGTGCATTTTGATTGGGTGGGAAATAGTTTTGAAAATACTACTTTTTCGGCAATGGGTTAGCCCACGATTTTCTCGAAAAACTGAAAAAAAATCATTTTTGAGATTTATGCATCAATTGAAAGGTGGGTCGATGCTCTGTATTTTAGTGAAAACCGCATCATGTTTGGAGGCTTGGTTGAGGAAATAGAGCAACCGAAAGATAATTTGTGATGAGCTGGGTCGAAATTCTGTAATTTTACTTTTTGACTAATTTTTCGGAAACGAGCGATCGTATAACATTTTGGTTTGCAGTTGTGGGTAGAGCATTTAAATACCTTTCTTTTGATGTGCATTTTGATTGGGTGGGAAATAGTTTTGAAAATACTACTTTTTTCGGCAAGGGTTAGCCCACGATTTTCTCGAAAAACTGAAAAAAAATCATTTTTGTGATTTATGCATCAATTGAAAGGTGGGTCGATGCTCTGTATTTTAGTGAAAACCGCATCATGTTTGGAGGCTTGGTTGAGGAAATAGAGCAACCGAAAGATAATTTGTGATGAGCTGGGTCGAAATTCTGTAATTTTACTTTTTGACCAATTTTTCGGAAACGAGCGATCGTATAACATTTTGGTTTGCAGTTGTGGGTAGAGCATTTAAATACCTTTCTTTTGATGTGCATTTTGATTGGGTGGGAAATAGTTTTGAAAATACTACTTTTTTCGGCAAGGGTTAGCCCACGATTTTCTCGAAAAACTGAAAAAAAATCATTTTTGTGATTTATGCATCAATTGAAAGCTGGGTCGATGCTCTGTATTTTAGTGAAAACCGCATCATGTTTGGAGGCTTGGTTGAGGAAATAGAGCAACCGAAAGATAATTTGTGATGAGCTGGGTCGAAATTCTGTAATTTTACTTTTTGACTAATTTTTCGGAAACGAGCGATCGTATAACATTTTGGTTTGCAGTTGTGGGTAGAGCATTTAAATACCTTTCTTTTGATGTGCATTTTGATTGGGTGGGAAATAGTTTTGAAAATACTACTTTTTTCGGGAAGGGTTAGCCCACGATTTTCTCGAAAAACTGAAAAAAAAATCATTTTTGTGATTTATGCATCAATTGAAAGGTGGGTCGATGCTCTGTATTTTAGTGAAAACCGCATCATGTTTGGAGGCTTGGTTGAGGAAATAGAGCAACCGAAAGATAATTTGTGATGAGCTGGGTCGAAATTCTGTAATTTTACTTTTTGACTAATTTTTCGGAAACGAGCGATCGTATAACATTTTGGTTTGCAGTTGTGGGTAGAGCATTTAAATACCTTTCTTTTGATGTGCATTTTGATTGGGTGGGAAATAGTTTTGAAAATACTACTTTTTTCGGCAAGGGTTAGCCCACGATTTTCTCGAAAAACTGAAAAAAAATCATTTTTGTGATTTATGCATCAATTGAAAGGTGGGTCGATGCTCTGTATTTTAGTGAAAACCGCATCATGTTTGGAGGCTTGGTTGAGGAAATAGAGCAACCGAAAGATAATTTGTGATGAGCTGGGTCGAAATTCTGTAATTTTACTTTTTGACTAATTTTTCGGAAACGAGCGATCGTATAACATTTTGGTTTGCAGTTGTGGGTAGAGCATTTAAATACCTTTCTTTTGATGTGTATTTTGATTGGGTGGGAAATAGTTTTGAAAATACTACTTTTTTCGGCAAGGGTTAGCCCACGATTTTCTCGAAAAACTGAAAAAAAATCATTTTTGAGATTTATGCATCAATTGAAAGGTGGGTCGATGCTCTGTATTTTAGTGACAACCGCATCATGTTTGGAGGCTTGGTTGAGGAAATAGAGCAACCGAAAGATAATTTGTGATGAGCTGGGTCGAAATTCTGTAATTTTACTTTTTGACTAATTTTTCGGAAACGAGCGATCGTATAACATTTTGGTTTGCAGTTGTGGGTAGAGCATTTAAATACCTTTCTTTTGATGTGCATTTTGATTGGGTGGGAAATAGTTTTGAAAATACTACTTTTTTCGGCAAGGGTTAGCCCACGATTTTCTCGAAAAACTGAAAAAAAATCATTTTTGTGATTTATGCATCAATTGAAAGGTGGGTCGATGCTCTGTATTTTAGTGAAAACCGCATCATATTTGGAGGCTTGGTTGAGGAAATAGAGCAACCGAAAGATAATTTGTGATGAGCTGGGTCGAAATTCTGTAATTTTACTTTTTGACTAATTTTTCGGAAACGAGCGATTGTATAACATTTTGGTTTGCAGTTGTGGGTAGAGCATTTAAATACCTTTCTTTTGATGTGTATTTTGATTGGGTGGGAAATAGTTTTGAAAATACTACTTTTTCGGCAATGGGTTAGCCCACGATTTTCTCGAAAAACTGAAAAAAAATCATTTTTGAGATTTATGCATCAATTGAAAGGTGGGTCGATGCTCTGTATTTTAGTGAAAACCGCATCATGTCTGGAGGCTTGGTTGAGGAAATAGAGCAACCGAAAGATAATTTGTGATGAGCTGGGTCGAAATTCTGTAATTTTACTTTTTGACTAATTTTTCGGAAACGAGCGATCGTATAACATTTTGGTTTGCAGTTGTGGGTAGAGCATTTAAATACCTTTCTTTTGATGTGCATTTTGATTGGGTGGGAAATAGTTTTGAAAATACTACTTTTTTCGGCAAGGGTTAGCCCACGATTTTCTCGAAAAACTGAAAAAAAATCATTTTTGTGATTTATGCATCAATTGAAAGGTGGGTCGATGCTCTGTATTTTAGTGAAAACCGCATCATGTTTGGAGGCTTGGTGGAGGAAATAGAGCAACCGAAAGATAATTTGTGATGAGCTGGGTCGAAATTCTGTAATTTTACTTTTTGACTAATTTTTCGGAAACGAGAGATCGTATAACATTTTGGTTTGCAGTTGTGGGTAGAGCATTTATATACCTTTCTTTTGATGTGCATTTTGATTGGGTGGGAAATAGTTTTGAAAATACTACTTTTTTCGGCAAGGTTTAACCCACGATTTTCTCGAAAAACTGAAAAAAAAATCATTTTTGTGATTTATGCATCAATTGAAAGGTGGTTCGATGCTCTGTATTTTAGTGAAAACCGCATCATGTTTGGAGGCTTGGTTGAGGAAATATAGCAACCGAAAGATAATTTGTGTGAGCTGGGTCGAAATTCTGTAATTTTACTTTTTGACTAATTTTTCGGAAACGAGCGATCGTATAACATTTTGGTTTGCAGTTGTGGGTAGAGCATTTAAATACCTTTCTTTTGATGTGCATTTTGATTGGGTGGGAAATAGTTTTGAAAATACTACTTTTTCGGCAATGGGTTAGCCCACGATTTTCTCGAAAAACTGAAAAAAAATCATTTTTGAGATTTATGCATCAATTGAAAGGTGGGTCGATGCTCTGTATTTTAGTGACAACCGCATCATGTTTGGAGGCTTGGTTGAGGAAATAGAGCAACCGAAAGATAATTTGTGAGAGCTGGGTCGAAATTCTGTAATTTTACTTTTTGACTAATTTTTCGGAAACGAGAGATCGTATAACATTTTGGTTTGCAGTTGTGGGTAGAGCATTTAAATACCTTTCTTTTGATGTGTATTTTGATTGGGTGGGAAATAGTTTTGAAAATACTACTTTTTCGGCAATGGGTTAGCCCACGATTTTCTCGAAAAACTGAAAAAAAAATCATTTTCGTGATTTATGCATCAATTGAAAGGTGGGTCGATGCTCTGTATTTTAGTGAAAACCGCATCATGTTTGGAGGCTTGGTTGAGGAAATAGAGCAACCGAAAGATAATTTGTGATGAGCTGGGTCGAAATTCTGTAATTTTACTTTTTGACTAATTTTTCGGAAACGAGCGATCGTATAACATTTTGGTTTGCAGTTGTGGGTAGAGCATTTAAATACCTTTCTTTTGATGTGCATTTTGATTGGGTGGGAAATAGTTTTGAAAATACTACTTTTTTCGGTAAGGGTTAGCCCACGATTTTCTCGAAAAACTGAAAGAAAATCATTTTTGTGATTAATGCATCAATTGAAAGCTGGGTCGATGCTCTGTATTTTAGTGAAAACCGCATCATGTTTGGAGGCTTGGTTGAGGAAATAGAGCAACCGAAAGATAATTTGTGATGAGCTGGGTCGAAATTCTGTAATTTTACTTTTTGACTAATTTTTCGGAAAAGAGAGATCGTATAACATTTTGGTTTGCAGTTGTGGGTAGAGCATGTAAATACCTTTCTTTTGATGTGCATTTTGATTGGGTGGGAAATAGTTTTGAAAATACTACTTTTTCGGCAATGGGTTAGCCCACGATTTTCTCGAAAAACTGAAAAAAATAATTTTTGAGATTTATGCATCAATTGAAAGGTGGGTCGATGCTCTGTATTTTAGTGAAAACCGCATCATGTTTGGAGGCTTGGTTGAGGAAATAGAGCAACCGAAAGATAATTTGTGATGAGCTGGGTCGAAATTCTGTAATTTTACTTTTTGACTAATTTTTCGGAAACGAGCGATCGTATAACATTTTGGTTTGCAGTTGTGGGTAGAGCATTTAAATACCTTTCTTTTGATGTGCATTTTGATTGGGTGGGAAATAGATTTGAAAATGCTACTTTTTCGGCAATGGGTTAGCCCACGATTTTCTCGAAAAACTGAAAAAAAATCATTTTTGTGATTTATGCATCAATTGAAAGGTGGGTCGATGCTCGGTATTTTAGTGAAAACCGCATCATGTTTGGAGGCTTGGTTGAGGAAATAGAGCAACCGAAAGATAATTTGTGATGAGCTGGGTCGAAATTCTGTAATTTTACTTTTTGACTAATTTTTCGGAAACGAGCGATCGTATAACATTTTGGTTTGCAGTTGTGGGTAGAGCATTTAAATACCTTTCTTTTGATGTGCATTTTGATTGGGTGGGAAATAGTTTTGAAAATACTACTTTTTTCGGCAAGGGTTAGCCCACGATTTTCTCGAAAAACTGAAAAAAAATCATTTTTGAGATTTATGCATCAATTGAAAGGTGGGTCGATGCTCTGTATTTTAGTGACAACCGCATCATGTTTGGAGGCTTGGTTGAGGAAATAGAGCAACCGAAAGATAATTTGTGATGAGCTGGGTCGAAATTCTGTAATTTTACTTTTTGACTAATTTTTCGGAAACGAGCGATCGTATAACATTTTGGTTTGCAGTTGTGGGTAGAGCATTTAAATACCTTTCTTTTGATGTGCATTTTGATTGGGTGGGAAATAGTTTTGAAAATACTACTTTTTTCGGCAAGGGTTAGCCCACGATTTTCTCGAAAAACTGAAAAAAATCATTTTTTGAGATTTATGCATCAATTGAAAGGTGGGTCGATGCTCTGTATTTTAGTGAAAACCGCATCATGTTTGGAGGCTTGGTTGAGGAAATAGAGCAACCGAAAGATAATTTGTGATGAGCTGGGTCGAAATTCTGTAATTTTACTTTTTGACTAATTTTTCGGAAACGAGCGATCGTATAACATTTTGGTTTGCAGTTGTGGGTAGAGCATTTAAATACCTTTCTTTTGATGTGCATTTTGATTGGGTGGGAAATAGATTTGAAAATGCTACTTTTTCGGCAATGGGTTAGCCCACGATTTTCTCGAAAAACTGAAAAAAAATCATTTTTGTGATTTATGCATCAATTGAAAGGTGGGTCGATGCTCGGTATTTTAGTGAAAACCGCATCATGTTTGGAGGCTTGGTTGAGGAAATAGAGCAACCGAAAGATAATTTGTGATGAGATGGGTCGAAATTCTGTAATTTTACTTTTTGACTAATTTTTCGGAAACGAGCGATCGTATAACATTTTGGTTTGCAGTTGTGGGTAGAGCATTTAAATACCTTTCTTTTGATGTGCATTTTGATTGGGTGGGAAATAGTTTTGAAAATACTACTTTTTTCGGCAAGGGTTAGCCCACGATTTTCTCGAAAAACTGAAAAAAAATCATTTTTGAGATTTATGCATCAATTGAAAGGTGGGTCGATGCTCTGTATTTTAGTGACAACCGCATCATGTTTGGAGGCTTGGTTGAGGAAATAGAGCAACCGAAAGATAATTTGTGATGAGCTGGGTCGAAATTC
The DNA here is from genome assembly GCF_945859685.1 of Eupeodes corollae. Taxonomy (NCBI): domain Eukaryota; kingdom Metazoa; phylum Arthropoda; class Insecta; order Diptera; family Syrphidae; genus Eupeodes; species Eupeodes corollae. The sequence continues at coordinate 170,642,172 of NC_079147.1, read as the reverse complement.
TGTAATTTTACTTTTTGACTAATTTTTCGGAAACGAGCGATCGTATAACATTTTGGTTTGCAGTTGTGGGTAGAGCATTTAAATACCTTTCTTTTGATGTGCATTTTGATTGGGTGGGAAATAGTTTTGAAAATACTACTTTTTTCGGCAAGGGTTAGCCCACGATTTTCTCAAAAAACTGAAAAAAAAATCATTTTTTGAGATTTATGCATCAATTGAAAGGTGGTTCGATGCTCTGTATTTTAGTGAAAACCGCATCATGTTTGGAGGCTTGGTTGAGGAAATAGAGCAACCGAAAGATAATTTGTGATGAGCTGGGTCGAAATTCTGTAATTTTACTTTTTGACTAATTTTTCGGAAACGAGCGATTGTATAACATTTTGGTTTGCAGTTGTGGGTAGAGCATTTAAATACCTTTCTTTTGATGTGTATTTTGATTGGGTGGGAAATAGTTTTGAAAATACTACTTTTTTCGGCATGGGGTTAACCCACGATTTTCTCGAAAAACTGAAAAAAAATCATTTTTGTGATTTATGCATCAATTGAAAGGTGGGTCGAAGCTCTGTATTTTAGTGAAAACCGCATCATGTTTGGAGGCTTGGTTGAGGAAATAGAGCAACCGAAAGATAATTTGTGATGAGCTGGGTCGAAATTCTGTAATTTTACTTTTGACTAATTTTTCGGAAAAGAGAGATCGTATAACATTTTGGTTTGCAGTTGTGGGTAGAGCATTTAAATACCTTTCTTTTGATGTGCATTTTGATTGGGTGGGAAATAGTTTTGAAAATACTACTTTTTTCGGCAAGGGTTAGCCCACGATTTTCTCGAAAAACTGAAAAAAAATCATTTTTGTGATTTATGCATCAATTGAAAGGTGGGTCGATGCTCTGTATTTTAGTGAAAACCGCATCATGTTTGGAGGCTTGGTTGAGGAAACAGAGCAACCGAAAGATAATTTGTGATGAGCTGGGTCGAAATTCTGTAATTTTACTTTTTGACTAATTTTTCGGAAACGAGCGATCGTATAACATTTTGGTTTGCAGTTGTGGGTAGAGCATTTAAATACCTTTCTTTTGATGTGCATTTTGATTGGGTGGGAAATAGTTTTGAAAATACTACTTTTTTCGGCAAGGGTTAGCCCACGATTTTCTCGAAAAACTGAAAAAAAATCATTTTTGTGATTTATGCATCAATTGAAAGGTGGGTCGATGCTCTGTATTTTAGTGAAAACCGCATCATGTTTGGAGGCTTGGTTGATGAAATAGAGCAACCGAAAGATAATTAGTGATGAGCTGGGTCGAAATTCTGTAATTTTACTTTTTGACTAATTTTTCGGAAACGAGCGATCGTATAACATTTTGGTTTGCAGTTGTGGGTAGAGCATTTAAATACCTTTCTTTTGATGTGCATTTTGATTGGGTGGGAAATAGTTTTGAAAATACTACTTTTTTCGGCAAGGGTTAGCCCACGATTTTCTCGAAAAACTGAAAAAAAATCATTTTTGAGATTTATGCATCAATTGAAAGGTGGGTCGATGCTCTGTATTTAAGTGAAAACCGCATCATGTTTGGAGGCTTGGTTGAGGAAATAGAGCAACCGAAAGATAATTTGTGATGAGCTGGGTCGAAATTCTGTAATTTTACTTTTTGACTAATTTTTCGGAAACGAGCGATCGTATAACATTTTGGTTTGCAGTTGTGGGTAGAGCATTTAAATACCTTTCTTTTGATGTGCATTTTGATTGGGTGGGAAATAGTTTTGAAAATACTACTTTTTCGGCAATGGGTTAGCCCACGATTTTCTCGAAAAACTGAAAAAAAAATCATTTTTGAGATTTATGCATCAATTGAAAGGTGGGTCGATGCTCTGTATTTTAGTGAAAACCGCATCATGTTTGGAGGCTTGGTTGAGGAAATAGAGCAACCGAAAGATAATTTGTGCTGAGCTGGGTCGAAATTCTGTAATTTTACTTTTTGACTAATTTTTCGGAAACGAGCGATCGTATAACATTTTGGTTTGCAGTTGTGGGTAGAGCATTTAAATACCTTTCTTTTGATGTGCATTTTGATTGGGTGGGAAATAGATTTGAAAATGCTACTTTTTCGGCAATGGGTTAGCCCACGATTTTCTCGAAAAACTGAAAAAAAATCATTTTTGTGATTTATGCATCAATTGAAAGGTGGGTCGATGCTCTGTATTTTAGTGAAAACCGTATCATGTTTGGAGACTTGGTTGAGGAAATAGAGCAACCGAAAGATAATTTGTGATGAGCTGGGTCGAAATTCTGTAATTTTACTTTTTGACTAATTTTTCGGAAACGAGCGATCGTATAACATTTTGGTTTGCAGTTGTGGGTAGAGCATTTAAATACCTTTCTTTTGATGTGCATTTTGATTGGGTGGGAAATAGTTTTGAAAATACTACTTTTTTCGGCAAGGGTTAGCCCACGATTTTCTCGAAAAACTGAAAAAAAAATCATTTTTGAGATTTATGCATCAATTGAAAGGTGGGTCGATGCTCTGTATTTTAGTGACAACCGCATCATGTTTGGAGGCT